>NC_062966.1:27426112-27508826 GCF_023119035.1 Salvia hispanica | reverse complement strand
AAACTAGTCCAAGAAGCCACAAGATTAGTGAAAGTAGGGTGCAAGGACAAAGGGACAAAACAACAAACAATTTGTGTTCACAATTTCACTAAACAACAATAGACCCAACAATTGATGGAATTTCGGCCTATAACTTTGTAACATTCACATAAACATACCCAACAACACATATGCAAGTTTATAGCTAATGCCCATGGATAGATTTGGAGATATCTCTTCTTTTTTTTTTGACAATTTTCTAACAATTTCACCCTTTGGGGATTTTTTCTTTCTTTTTTTTTTTTTTCTTTTCTTACAAGAACAAGAACCAATGGCTCTGATACCAAATAATGTGAATCTTCTAGATTGAAGACTCATGAATTTGCCCCGGACTTATTCTTGTAAATAAACCCAACAAATAAACAAGATAAACCAAGAAATGGAACAAGAAAAATGGATAAAAGGATAGAGGATTGATTAGTGTTATGATTTAGGTGAAGAACAAGAAAGAAATCCCAAAGGCACTTTCACATACAAACACCTAATGGCTCCACAAACTAGCAACACAAGAACTAGCAAGCATACCTTTACAATCAACCTTAGCCCGGCAAAAGATCGAATGCAACCCGAAGGAATTTGATAAGTCTTCAAAAGATGAAGAAGGTGAGCTCTCAAATATGGAGAATTGGTCTCTTACAAATATTCAAAAGCTGAGAATGAAAACCCTGCAAAACAGTATTTATACTAAAACAAAAGTAATAGGGAAAATAGTCTTTGAAAACTTAAAAAAAATGGCATTTTCGGGCAAAACGCCCGGCCCGGGCGTTTTGGGGCCTTGCCCGGGCGTTTTCTCTGTGGCCGGGCATTTTTGGCAGCTCTGCGCGACTTTCGTCAAACGGCCATAACTTCCTCATCCGAGCTCCGATTGAGGCGTGTAAGGTACTCACGCGAAGCTCTTTTGATGATGAAGATAATGGTGGTCTTAGAACAGCATTTGGACATCATTTTGCTAGGCAAATTCTGGTTTGAGTCAGACCTTCGAATCCGGCTTGGCTCCTTGCCATATCTCCACCTTCTTTTCGGACCCCAATCAACCCATGGCCCTCGATGTAGTTGCATCCTATGATTGTGAATACCCGGATTCACATCATCCTCTCCTTCTTTGTGAAAGGATTTTTCCTCAAATCCGGTTCTTAGATTCATCTTTCGGACACCCGGATTCACATCAGGGATACTTCTACTCGAGATGTTTACAGGAAAGAAGCCAACGGATGATATTTTCAATGAAGAAATGAGCTTAAAAGATTGGGTAAGTAAAGCATTAGAGAAAAATGCATTAGCTGAAGTGGTGGCACCTGCTTTGTTAAGGGAAGATCAGCATAAATTTGCAAATGAGAAGTGTTTCTTGTCAATATTCGAACTGGCAATGAAATGTTTAGTCATTTCAGTAGATGAAAGAATCAACATGATTGAAGCAGTGGCTGCTCTCCACAAGATCTATGCAACTGTTAATACTCGCAATAATGGGATCTGATTCTTGTATTATATCCTAATGCATTATGTTATATCTATTTGGAAAAATATGCATAATACGTGTGCAACTATATTGCTATAAAATATAAATAATTTATGGCGTTATATTGTGTCGTATTGTTGCATATTTATGGAGTAATTTATATTTTGAGTTATTAGAAGGTCGTGTTCACTTTACCTGATATGTCAAGTTTTGGGAGGAAATCTGATTGTTCAGTGAGCAAGATATATATCATAGTGCCCTAGATAAAATTGAGGCCCTCACTGTTCACACCATATATGCCCATTAAGTAATCATCCAAAAAGGATTGGACTTAAATCTGATAGGCCAAGTTTCCTAAATGATTTGTTGCAAATAGACAACTTTACCCTCCGAGCCCCCCTAAAAAGTCAGACGACCTAATTCATTTCAACAAAAAGATGGTGGGTACTTATGTCCTTATACACACAAAAAGAGGAATCATTATTTTCAAAAACTGGACAAATCACACTCACCTAATATTGTATATGATTCTTTGATGGTGGGCCATCAGTACCCAAATCTGTTCTAGTTTTTTATATGGGCCTTCCCAAATCATACTAAGTGATTATGTGGGAATATGTTCTAGCAGATAAATAATTTATGACGTTATATTGTGTCTCTCTCCGCGCCGGCGCCCCGGCGAACTGGCACTGAATCCAAAATATTTACAGTAAGACGCTGCGATGCGAACAGGTAAAAGTTAAATAATTTATATTTTTTGATGTATTGCAAGTTTGCAACTCTTACAAATATGTAAAATAATTGAATTGGGCCGGAGTTTGAAGCAAAATCAGATCAGGCCCGGCCCATCCACAATTTCCATGTGATAAGAACCCAACCACGATTAATTAATTGAATGTGGTGGAAGAAACAGCTCCTAAACATCAAGCTGGGGAAGGAGATGAGAATCAGAATCCTTAATGATAAAAAATTATGCAGGTCTGTTAAATTATGTATTATGCATTTGGTTTTACTTTTTTAAAATATTTTTGCATAAATTAGGATTAGTTGGAGCTGTCATAATCTGTGCAATATGTTTAGAATTTTGGTGTACCAACAGGAAAAAGACCATTGTTATTACAGAATCACAGTTTATTATTAAGAAAACAACTTAGAATTCATCAGACCTAAATGGATAGTTGTTTCTCATCACAGACTTTTCACAGCTTATCTTATTTTATTTCCAGAGCTCTATTATTAATTTATCATGAGATAGCCTCATAAGTTGATGATGAGAAGAAGGAATATTTCCCAATTATTGTTGCTATTAATAATTAATAATCTGCTTCACGTTTGCTTGTCTGCTTGTTGACTGGATAATAGTTAAATAATAATAAATAAGTTAAAAAGGAAAACTTTTTCTCTGTTTATTAGACTAAGAGAGGAAGAGAGCAACAATTGATAGAGTTGAATACTTGAATAAGTTAAGCAAAGACAACTAGCAAGCACAGCTTTTTCTATAATATGGTCATGATCTTTTATCTCATCCTCCAGCTATATATAATATACTTCATTTATCCCATTTCAAAGCGAAACATTTCTTTTACGACATGAGATTATATGTAATGTCGTTTAGTAAGTCTGATAGAGAGAATGGGTTTTCGTATTTAGAAATGTGTCATTTTATGAAAGAGGCATTACAAGAAGGAAAATGTGTCGTTGAGATGGAGAAAGTATTTTTTTTCTCAACCACTGCAACAATTTTTGCAATTATTATTTTGTTAGCTTTTTATAATCTGAAAAGCTTAGATTATATATATGGTGTGTGCATGGATGCAGTGCATGTTCCAAGGAAATAATATGTTGTTCTTTTAAATGAGTCCAAGAACAAAATCTGGCAGAATATCATATGTTAGTGCATCTTGTTCTTTTGAATCTTTCCCTTTTTCTGTTGCTCAATTTTTAAAACTTGTGCACGAGCACCACCATGTTAGTATATGTAATGACATTATTTTTTATTTAATTGATTAATTGGCAATGTGAAATTAGTACGAGGAAAATAAAATAGATCTTTCATCGCACAACGTTGACACTAGTTAATGCCTTGATAACATCACTAGAAAATGCGTGGTTCGAAAGAAAATTAACTTAAAAATTTATTTTATTCCCTCCGCCCAAAAAAATAGTTTTATTTTACCATTTTGGAATATCCACTAAAATAGTCTCATTTCTAAAAATAGAAAGTTTCTTTGTTATACTTTACCCATTTTTTCTCCTCTCTTCCTTATACTTTTACTTACATTTTCTCCGCATCCCTCTTATTTTACCTACTTTTTCTCTTATTTTTATTTTACCAATTTTTCATTAAAACTCGAGCCATCTATAAATGAGACTATTTTTTTTGGACGGAGTGAATAAGTATTAGTTTTGTAGGAAAATTAGCTTCTATAATTTTTCCATTCCTAACGGTCGGATTTCTTGCTTTTGCTTCCATCCAAAATCAAGAGTTTAGATTAATAATTAAATATGTTAGTCATCTAGATTTTGTGTACTAATCATTTTACATTTGTTAGATAATTGAGGCACAAGCTACCACCATTTGCCACAACACACTTCACTCATTTCAGGTGCTTAATTTCAGCCCCAAGATTATGATAAGAAACAAAGGCATTGAGTAATCATTTTCACCTGTTTTAGACAGATCCAAAGTCAATTAATAGGCACTAATAAAGTCAAGCGCTCACCAATAAATAAATTTATTTCTAAGTAAGCTAATACTCAATGAAGGTTATTTTTGTTATATTATTATTTTTTTGGCTTAAGTTAAAGTAATAAGATGAGTCACCAAAGTTACAAAAGTTTAGGCTACTTTTTGCTCTCTTTATTAAGACAAAATAACCCTAATCTAATATCTACTTGTTAATTAGCACATTTGATTATCCATTAAGTCAACAGAAGTTACAGTAGTTTTACTATTTTCACGTTTAATTAATCCTTCTATTTATTTGTTTATTTACATGGGTGGGGGCTATTGCCGTCCTAGGATTATATGAGGTTACAACTCTTTAATAGAGTTCACCACTCTAAATATTGATTAATTTTTGGGTTAATTGCCTATTAGTAATGTATAAACTTTATCTATTTTGCAATTTTAATATGAATTTTTGAAATATTTTAATAATGGTTATAATACTTGCTACCAGATATAGAGAGAATTAACTTTATTATTGTTTTTGTGCTTATAATATTAATTCTTAATATTCGAAAATTAAAAAAAAAAACTAAATCATGAGTAGAGGGCCCACATGAATACTTTATCACATGCTATCCACATGTCGACAAAAGCGTTAGTTGGATTAAATTGTATGCCTTTGTCTTAACGTTTCTAGTTCCAAATTCCAATTTTAGTACTACTAGTATTTCCCCACAAATAAAAATCAAATATAATAAATAAATATAGAGTACATAGGAATGTAACTGGATCGCAATATCCATGTGAAAAGATTTTAAATGAGAACTTCTATATTTAATAAAGATGAATAGTAGTAATTTTTTTCGATAATGAAATTTTTAAAGGTCGCCTATATTTTACCAAAATTATTGATTAGTTATGATTTTGCAAGTAATTAATGTTCTGGCACTGATATAATTTGTTACGAACTTACGTGACACTATCTCGCATCAATTAAAACGACAATATAATGAAGGCAATTAATTGAAACGACGCCGAATTATACTAAATTAAATAATTTCATTTATTGCTCTTCTTTCCAACTTGTTTCTCATTTTCCATTTTACATTTTCTCCCTTCCATGTCATTCTTTCTTAAGAAAAATTTTAATTCAACAAAAATAATATTTTATCTAGTCGATATTGTTTGGTAGTGTATAATATGACATTTAATAACATCGTATAAGTAAGTCATCCAACTACACTATTGTCCAAATATTGATTAATTGCAAATTAGAACAAAACAATGATTTGGTATACTTTAATTACATGAATATTTTAAAGCTAGTATGTAAAATTAAAAAATTTACAAACAAATTACTCACTAAATTATTAGATCAAAAAGCTATATGAAAACAGAAACTTGTTCCGAGATTTGAATTTTTCATTGTACATTGGGGATATTAAATACAAATTTATTATCCTAACTGTTAGGATATCCCACAATGTGTTCATCAGCTTTGACTTTCAATCACATCTAACAATGACTTTTGTATAAAAGGCCATTTTAAGCTAACTAAACCTGGGACCCTAATTACATCATTTTCTTAAGATTATCTGTATTATTTTATTTTTTTTATTTTTGTCAAAGATATTAAAATATCTCGACAACACTGATGCAGGTAATTCCTAGTATTTATTTCTGAAGTAAATGTAGAAATTTTATGCATCGCAGTACCTACTAGACAAATCAAAGAATCAACGTAATATAAAAAAATCATGATTATTTATTACTAGTAAAGTAAAATTTTCAGAATGTATTTGATTGACTGCATGCATGCCTTTTTTTTAATCAAGTTATGTTTAATTTTTAATTATTTCAAATTCTTATATAAGTTTCAAATGTTTATTTATACCTAGACCGTGCATGGTTGAAATCGATTATTATTAGTAATAATAATAATTTTGAGTAATTTTTATTGCTTTTGTGAATTACATACTACAAAATTTGTACAAGTCATCTCATTGTGAGACCGGTCGAGATCTGAATTCAAACCCGATACCAGTTACATATTTATAATCAGAGTATTCTGATAATCAATCAAGATTTTAGCATTATTATGACTTAATATAAACTCAAATGTGACATCATTTTGGTTGACGTCTGATAGTGTCCTTAATCTATGTACTGTTGAAATCTTGATTGGTTGTAAAATCAGAACAGATCAATAGATTGGTTGCAAAATTAGCACATATTCATAATTGGATAATTTACTAACAAATTTTAAATTTAGTATGCAAAACTACATGCAAATTGCCTTTCTGATTTTACTAGTGATCATAAAGATATGTATCTTGATTCGTCTTAATGTGAGACCGGCTAGACCCTAGTGATCAAAAAGATATATATCTTGACCCATCTTAACGTGAGACCGGCTGACCCAAGGAGATCACCATAATATGTGTGCAATATGCAAAAGAGGGAAAGGATGGATGTATGAGGGGTTTGGGACATTTTTCTTTGCCTAAAAGTTGATAATAAAAAGATAGATATATAGGTCCACTTCAATTGCAAAACAATGTTGCCCACGAGAAATGAGAGGCCATCAACACACTCATTTCCTTTTTCCTTTGGAACTTCATGTAATGTCTATATCACTTTCAACATTGCTCCATACTTATAGTAATTTTATGGCATGACTAAAGACACTATTATTTAGATGTCCAACTTTTCTCACATTATCCAATCAAGGGAGTGAGATCATCAATTAAACAATTCAATATGGATCTCTCATGTGCTTACATGCCAATCATGTGTATAAAATGTCAATTTACAATCTTCAAAGTATAAACAAATTAACCCTAAGCATTCACTATTCAATGACAATCTAGCGCAATCAAACATTTACAAAGTTTTAAAAATTAAAGAATATTGGAATTAAATTTTGTTGAGGAATAATTGGTATATTGAGCACATACTTGCATGAATTAATTGCTTAGACACCCTATAATCTTATTGAAATATCAATTATTAGATTACCTCCGATTTATCTCATATAAATTTGACAAATCGCACCCTTAGCTATATAAGTGACATATGTCTCTTAAACATCCCCACGGCGCATTCATTGTGTTCCACGTCCCTGTGGAACGAGCTAGAGCATCGAATTTTGGAATGCTCTAAGGACATCCATAATAGGGCTCGATTTCACAGTCGTCACACGTGTCGTGAGATTGAATGTGTTTTGACTGAATTTGAAAATGTCTGTGTAACAAAGAAAAAGTGAATTATGGCTGAAAATGGGGTCCTTATTGTAAGTTAAATAAGGATTTAGGTATCATGCATATATTGCTTGTATTGTGAAAATAGGCTAATAATGTAGGGGTATATAGCCTATAGCCTCTTGCTCAACTATTTCATAACAAAATAAGTGCCATTATAGTTGAACCATTTACTAAGTCATTTGGTCTATAAAGATAGCTACCTTTGAGACAAAGAAATCTTAACACGCTTCACTATTCAACTCTCTCATTCTTCGACTCCCATCATTTTATTTTATTATATTTTTTCCAAGATGGTTATAAGTTGCTTTCTTATTTTAAATATCATTACTACCACAAACACCCTAAGTTTATTTCATTTTTATTTATTAGGACCATTAACAATTCAACGATAAAGACGTGGTAACTTGTGCGTACACTTGTCATTGGATGAACTCATGCACACAACATTGATTTTGATAAGTAAATAAATATTGTGAAGTAAGCTGGTTTTTATTTGAAAAAATGCACACATTTATAAGCCGGCAACACTACTCAAATGGGTTGATGTAAACACATGGAAATTGATAATCACTGATTTGCGCGAATAAAACTTCGATATATTTATTGTCATATTCAATACTTATATAAATTTTAATTGTGGTTGAGTTTTTACGGTTGCCTTATTGAATTCTTTCTCACTATATTCGATAATTTGGATCATTTTTCTATTACATTAAAAAATATGTATTCATTCAATTAGATTTTGTATAATATATACATGTACATTGGATCCTTAAGTTATGACATATACTACCCATTATAAAATACATGAAAGAATTATACTTTTATCATAAAAATGTACATACAGATAATAGTAAATATTATCTATAAACTAGACTCCGATCCAAAGTAGTACTACTCTATTATATTCACTGAAATTTCTACATGCACATTCACAAATTTTCTACATGTAGATAATAGTCTTATCTATAAGTAAGACTTCAATAAAATTTATTCTTCATCCCAAGAAATTATTACTACTCCATAAGTTAGTTGACAAAAAACTTTACAAAATTCAAAGACCTTTTTAGGTTGATTTATGTGTGGGGAAAATACAAGGACCGGATCCCACTTATTTGAACTGAATTCAAGGCAATAGTGGATTTCTAACTTAATTTCAACATAGCAAGAAATGCCAAATTAATGTTAAACCAGAAACCCAACAATATTGTGGTATTCTAATCAAACATCACTTTGTTCTTCACCAAGATTTGTTATAATTTTACTTATTGATTATATCCTAGAATGTTTCTTTAAAAATGTCGTTAATTAAACGTTGAAATTGCAGCACAACAATTAATATTATTATTTTATAAGGAATTTAATCTTGGGTTTACTCCAACCTTCTTTTTATGTTAAATGGGATATGAATCAAACTTTTTGCATAAAAACATTTTTGTAGAGCAAATGCAAATAGAGTAGTAAATTTATGGAATCGGGTTTATATAACAACAAATCGGTTTATTTATTATTTTTTATTCAACTTTAAGTAATTTTACTTGTTTATTCATGCTAAATTTGGCTTCATAGATTAACATTCCTTTTTCACCTTTTTTCTCTTATCACATTATCCCTTTCATACTTAAATTTTACTAATATAACCTTGTGCGGATATACATAATATCGTCATTCAACATCATTTAATTGAAAAAATTACTAAAGTTAGGGGATATAGATTGTGATTACAAGGGAATTCAACTTTTCTTTTTCTGTTCAAGACTATGATATTATTCACTGTCCTTCTCAATAACTAATTATCTCGTTGATTTGTAGGCATTTCAAAGTACTACTATTATTCAAGAAGTACTCCCTCCGATCCCCATTAGAAGTCTCATCTTTTATCAACGCAAGATTTCAGAAATTATTTAATTTTGTAAATGAAAATAATAGAAAAAAGTTGTGGAATGTGGCTCTTACTTTAATATACAGTATACTACTCCCTCCGTCTCTTAAAATTTGGCAACATTTGATCCGGCACGAGTTTTAAGAAATGTAATAGAAAGTGGGTTGAAAAAGTTAGTGGCACGTGGGTCCTACTTTTATATATTAGTTTTAAAATAAATGTGAGTGGGAATGAATTAGTGGAATGTGCGGCCACTACCAAAAATGGTAAATGTGAAATGTGACAAATTTTTAGGGACGGACAAAAAGGAAAATAAGTGACAAATTTTCATGGACGGGGGGAGTATTAATTTTATATTAATAAAATATGAATAAAATGAATTAGTGGAATATAATGTCCATTAGCCAAAAATAATGAAAATGAAATGAAATTTCTAATGAGCATCGGACGAAAATAGCAAATTGAGACTTCTAATAGAAATGGGAGGAAGTACTACTTTTCAGTTACATGTATATTTATATAATAATCCTACTTTAGTATTTGTGTGACTGCTGACTTATGTCACCATATATATATAACTAATATACATATGAGAATGATATCACGCATACATATTTAGCTACACATATCCCCCTTTTTTCACATAATTCCCTCCGCTCTCCTCCGATTTAGCAACTCCACCTCTCTCTCTCTCTCCACAATTCTTGATTCAAAGAAAAATCACAATCAAAGAAAATGGGAATCGCAAATTACAATGAAGAAACCATTTTCCACGACCAAAAAAGCATCTTCCTCCCCATGTTTTGCCGCCTATCCATCAAAGACGTCAAGCTCAACACCATCCCCATCTCCTCCTCCTCCTCCGCCGCCGATCCCTCCTCCCCAATTGTCAGCTGCATGGGCCAAGTCAAGCGCAACAGCCGCCGCGTCTCCGGCTACCCCTCCTCCCACCACCACAAACACCCCAACAAGCCAAGAAAAAACACACACTTTTCCACCAAAACCCTCCTTCCCGCCGCCGCCGCCGGAGGCCGGAAAAGTGTGAGCCGGAGCTGCCGGAGAGAATCAAGGAGACCGGTAGCGAGGGTCAGCTTCGATCAAGAATTGTTTAGTGCTAAGGCGGCGGCGGCGTTGGATATTAGCAAGATGGATCCGCCGCTGCCGGTGGTGAAGAGGGCCGCGGCCGCGGCTGAGGTGAATTTGTGGAAGAGGAGATTTGATGGGGTGAATACTCGTAGTATGAGTATTCAACCCATCCGTTTACCGGTTAAGGAATTTCGGCTGTCGTCAGCCGCGGCTGACGACGGTACAAGGTTTATGCAGTAAGGAGATGAATTTAAATTTAAAGGTTCAATTTATATATATTTAATTATGTAGTCCATAATTTAATTTGGAAATTTAGGTGTATACTTACAATCGATCAATGTATAACGGATCGAATAATTTAGGTGATTTTGATGTAAATAAAATTCAGAATGTTAGATTTTTTTTTTCTTTATTCTTTTGTTCTTTCTCCTTTTTTATTGCTTTATTTTAACTGAATGGTTTTTGATAATGATAGTCAGGGTATGATGTTTGGGTTCAAATTAAGGTTGTCCCACATTTTTGCAGAATATTGAGTACTTTATTCTCTTTTTTTTTGTATTTTCTTTTGTTTTAGTGTTTATTTTTTAATCAAGTATTCCAATTAGTTAGAAATATTTGGTCCACAAACCTTATAATATGAGCATCAGTTTATGTTCACGTTAGTTTTGTTTTACCAAATGTTTATTTGATTTTATAACTCTAAATAAATAAATGAATAAAATAAATTATATAACAAACAAATTAGCCTACTGCCAACTTATGTGTGTATATTCGCCGCAAACATAGAAAGTAGTTAGCCAAATTTATTTCTTCTATCAATATGCATTTATTTCTTCTATTAATAACTGTTCTTACAGATATGCTCGAACAAAGTAGTGTGCCAAATTTTAATTAAATAAAAGGTAAAAATGATTGTTAGGTCAAAATTCACTCTTTAACTAGCATAATCCATCATCATCACGAGGCATAATGTTTTTCAACCGAAAATTATATTCTAATCCACCAAACAATAGCTCGTCCAATTTAGCAGTCAGCGACTCGTGTTCAAAATGTGGTGAAAACACAAAAGAATATATTCAATTGAAATTAAATTTCAAATTAAGGTAAAGGTTGTTTTCTGTTTCCACCCACGGCTGTCACGTAGCTTGACTTTACATTTGATGTAAATTAGATTTGATTTGTTCCGCAATTTCATGAAATTGATAATTATGTTACAAATTTTTTTAATAAAGTGTCCACTTCAATCATATGAAGTGTGAATAACGCAATTCGAATCGAGTCCAAGTCTTCTAAAGGTCCAAACTACACAGCTTTTAAGATGGAGATGGTTAAGAGAAAATATTTGACCGCTGACATAACACGAAAACACGACACTGCATTGTAAATACTTCACTCATCTCATTATAAGTGACTCATTAAAACAATTGGATTGTGTGTAAAGAAAATAAGTCTATAATGTGTGGCACGACCTAAATAGGAAAAATCAAATTACATTTATCGGGACGAATGAAGTACAAACTAAACAAACAAAAGAGGCAAACACAGAGCTAAAGATGACATATATCACACATAACGAACATGGTAAGAAAAAAAAGGTACTCTAGTGATAAAAAAAAAAGAGACAAATATATCAACATCTATGTTTTAAGTATGAGTAAATGTCAATTTTTGTCCTAAACATATGGCCAAAATACGAGTTTGAACTTTGACCCAATACATTTACTTTTTGAAAAACAGGTCCATAACAAAATGAAAATGTCGCCGAAGTAGTCCTTTTAACGGTTCGGTAAAAAAACTAACGGTCAACGCTAATTGCACAGTGACATAACCGTTAGTTTTTTTACGGAACTGTCAAAAAGGACCACTCCAACAAGAATTTCATTTTTTATAGACCTATTTTTAAAAAGTGAATGTTTTGGACCAAATTCGTATTTTGGTCATATGTACTCTTTAAGTAAATACAACATCTAAGTTTAAGTTTAGATAAGATACATACACACTCATACATTGTTACATAGGAGATTTGACGAATTCGTGAGAAATAGCGAGTAGGTTATAACGAAGGTGGAGTTGTATATACAAAAGGGGGGGAATGGAGATTAGTTCCACTAGATTTGAGATGAGATCAGTTCTGCTCTTTATAAGGGGTCCAGATCAACTTGCTGCCTTCGACATCAGGACCGCCTCGGCCTGCAGCTTTGAGATGGCGGTCTAGGACCTTTGGGTCTGCGCATATCACGTGCTGCCCCTTCCGGTACTGGATCAACTCTAAGCTCTGAAGGGTGGTCAAGATATCCTCTGCCTTGATGGCCGTCATGTCACTGAGCTCCTGGATAAGTAACGAGGAGGAAGTAAGGACAAAGGGAAGAATTGATGTAGAGCTCAATCGATGATAGCTAAATGGTCGCAACCTTGATGGAAATGTTGCCTTTGTGTTTTTTTAGAATATCTAGAAGAACCCGTGTCCAGTATCCTCGATAGCTCAATAGGCCCAGGTCTGAGAGGGGTCGTTCCGGTGTTCCAACTTTGGCTTCCTTCTTTGAAAGTTCATAAGCTGTACCAGAATGTTGCAGTTAGTTAAGCAAAAGGAGTACAAATATAAACCTTTCCTCAAAACAACTTTTCATATCTAACAGAAACGTTCTCAGAATTCTAAGACGAACAAGAGGCAATTACTTTCTGCATATACAAACGTATGTGCAGTTCAGTCTTACATTAAACTTCCTCCGTCCAATAGTTGGTCTAAAAATTTACGAGCATACAGGATTAGATTTCATTTATTTGCATTTAAGTTTCACTTCTTCAGCATATTCATTAAAGTGATTAAAGTCTGTAGAAATTAAGCGTGAAGATGAATAATGAGCTTACAAAATGCAATCAGGAACTTCCCATAGCCTTTTCTTTGATAAGGAGGAAGAGTGAGAATACAAGCTAAATTGTAAGACTCCTCTGATTGCTTCTCCTGTACATCAAGTAATGAAAGTATTATATGGAAGTTAAATATCATTTCTGACAAAAACATGCAAAATCTTATCCTTCCAACTCTGGAATAGGCCATTAGGCATACTACGTGTAAGTACGTGAAGAGGTCAATTTACAGGCTTGCTATTTGTGACAAAGATGGTGACCCTAAATGGCCAGTGGAAAAAAGCGTATGTTGATACAAGTGAATGTGGGTATCTCAATTAAAAGCGAAGATCTTATGAATCTCGTTTCTGTGATAAATGATTCAGTTAACTTCTTGTTATCGTTTAGTTAGGATTTATCAAATTGAAGAATGAAATAGAAGTTGCCTAACATGGTAGACTTGCCATTTCAATTTTCAATACTATCAAATATTGCCTTTCAGTAGAGCGAGTATTTATTGTCTATCCATTTACTCAATCAGAACTCATCTATCGTGAACAATGATTATGGATGATACAAGTGAGCAAGATTAACTTGGTAATTTTCTAAGGGGGAAATTTACCTTGGAGAAGTAGCCCACCATGTGGCATCCCCGATCATCACATTCACATAGCACATAAAATAAAAATAGGTCTACATCATAGTACAGGGTCTTGTGATCAAGAAACAACTTGGCCAGATAACAAAGGTTCTGCCCGTAAATTTTGTTCTTTTTGCCATCAACCTGTTATAGCAATTCAAAATTACATTCTAATAGCTCTACCAACTTTGGAATCCGGACATTTGGACAAACAGAAAATGTAAGACAACTGCATATACTAAGTACATCTATGAAACGGTGCGAGCCAAGCTTAATATTGAAAAATAAAATTTCCATGTAAACCACATTCACGTAAAGGAAGAGGGCTATACCAGTAACTGCCTCGTTCAAATCTCCATTTGATTTCCAAATAAGACCATTTGAAAAAAAAAGGTCCTTAGAAAAAAATAGAGGAACATTTGTAACAAAAATCCTTTTAATCTTTAATAAGGGCATCCCATTTATACGAACTAACATGAGTGACATCCGGGTTTTTAAGGGAAATTTATTCATATGATGTTTCATCATGTTGCATAGAAAGTCTGAACACAATAAAGGGAAGAAATTATGAGACAGTTTTTAAGACTCTGAATTTAAGAGCACAAAATATTCCTTTAAGGGAAGAAAAACAAGTGTTTTTCAGTTTCTCTATTCATGCCAAAAACTTCTCATGCGCTTAATAATAGGGCTTTTCATAGTTGATAATTGTTTCTTCATGCTTCAGAGTTGAGTTCTAGAGTTATGCAATACTTACCTCAAACATTGACAAAGTCTTGTCCCGATATATTTCATCACCCGGAGGATGCTTAAGGTCACATTTCTTCTGCAAATACAAATATGAAATATAGTAACTACAGGAAAAGCTTTATTTAAGAAATAACAGAAGTATCTCCTTTTACAGCCTAGTATTTAGAATATTCATCAGAAACATAATCAAATGATCAAGTAGCTGGCATAATTGCAAAACTAAAGGACTTTCTACTGGATTATTGGAGTTAATTCAAACTAAAATAAACAAGTGAACAAGGATAAATGAACAGCTGAGAAAGGAAGCTTACCATATGCCTTTGAAGCTGTTCTTTGCGCTTCATGAAATTCAGGCAAAATTCACAGAAGAATAGCTTTGTACATTCATTGTATTCAGGTGGAAATGGGGAAAAGTACCAAGTCTCAATTTCATATTTTCCAAGTTCAATTGTTGCAATATTTTTCACTTTGGTAAACTCTTCATGTTCTCGCAAGCTAGCAGCATCAAGCTCCTCGTGGCCCTATATAATTTCAACCACAAGCTCTTAGGAATCCAAACTAAAATGAGGTAACTCGAGTGACTTGTCCCAGCATATAGCAAACCAGTTAGTTGACATAAACTTGATTGGACAATCATTATTAGACATTTCCTAGGACACCACTGGGAAATGATACATTACTTAGCTTTCTGCCATAGTAGAGAAGAAGTAAACCAACAAGAATCACACCAAGACACGATGCCCGGGGGTCCATACAAGCATAATCTAAACCCACACTGATTGTACAACTGTGTCAAGACGTGTATTTTTCAAACACCGTAAAAGTAACATTGGCTTCATGATAAGGAACCAATAGGTCTATGATGAATGACAATACATACAGAAAACAAAATAACCACAAAACAGTCATACATATATTGCTAAGCGATTAACAAAAAGTATTTGAAAATACCTCTATATGTGTTTCATCAATCTTGCGCTTCTGATGGCGCGTCATTTTCAAGCCTGTTACCTGAGATATTATCACGTGAGTACATTCTCGATGAAGAATTTTCAGTGTCATTAACTACTCCAGTACTACAACCTCCTTAAAAGAAGAGAGTTCTGATCCCTATGAATCTGAATTTGAACTAAAGCTTGATTTTTTCATCTACAATTATCTTAAGCATGGAAAGCAAAAGGTATGAGCAGTATATTACCTTGTCCTCAACTTTGTCATCCACATCAGTTTCTACAGAGCTGAGATCAAGTTGATCAAGGTGTACCCATTCATCAAGCCTGCGGTTGACTGCCCAACAAAATGAAGAAGTGCACAGAATAAATAAGACAGAATCATACAGACTAAAGTTTCGGGCGAAGCTTGAGCAACAACAAAACAATCTCTTGTTTTTGAAAAATCAAATGTAATCAGCGCGATACAATGAGGAATGTGAACCTGAAAAAAAACTGAATATACTAAAAATACAGGAATTGAAATTGCATAGATTGCTCATCAAGTTCAATTCCAGTAATTCAACACTGTGCATACAAATAACCATCACCAAATGCCACAATAAGTCAGCAGCAAACAATATATCTGAAACATAATTCCTCAGTGAAAAATTACTGGTTAATTTGAAATTCTTAGCATAGCAATAAATTTTTTAATTAAATTTAAAAAAATCTTACATTCAGTGTAGTGAACATAGTACTCATAATAGTTGGATCCGCCGGAGAAATGCTTGCGGCGCTCGATAACCTTCACAGGGTGGTACTTTCCGTCGCGCCACCGGCAATTGACGCGCGTACCGACCTCCAAGGGCAGAATCGTCGATTTCCTCCTCCGATATGCGTCGAACTCCGGCTGCGAACCGTTGGATTCCTGCGCCGGAGGATCAGTGGACATATTATCATCGACGGCCGCTGCGGCGGCGCCGTGGCCGTTGGCGGTGGTGGAATTTGTGTTGTCAATTGAAACCATATTTTCCGGTTACCCAAAATTGCAGGTTGGGAAATGTATTAATTAAAGCAGTTGAGTTTTGTGTATTTCAATCTCACCCCCTTAACTTCTTAAAATTCTAACTTCATCCCCTCTTTTTTTAGTATTTAGTACTTCGATACAGTTTTGTTAGAGCATCTCCAAAGGTAGAGGTAAACTAATATAACTTCCGTATTTACCTTTTTTTTCATGAAAAATCATTATCCAAGGGAGAGCTATTTAAGAAGGTATTATACATTTTCTCATTTTGAAGAGGTATCTTTACCTCCTCATCAATAGAGAAGGTAAAATCTTATGACTAACATATTTGTCTTCATTTCATGAAAAATTATTCTTCAAAGGAAAAGATATCTGAGAAGGTATTACACTTTATGTTTTTTAATGCATTTTATAATATTATTTTATTCTTAAAAAGTAATTTACCTTTCTTACTATATACCTTTTTCCTTTGAATAATGTAATTTTTTAGAAAGGTTTATTTCACTTTTTAAGAAGTTAAGTAAATGATATTCATTTTCTGTATACATTCTCTCCTCGGAGATGCTCTTATAGATTAATACTGCTTCCATAGTTCCTCCATCCCAAGATAATTGAGTCATATTTATTTTTGGATTGTCTTATCTCTTAAGATAATTGAATCATTTTATTTTTAGCAAAATTTTATAATCAGTATTGCTTAACTCTCTCCGCCTTAACTTTTAATACATCAATTTTTTAAATCTCATGCTAAAAAAACATGTCTCAACTTCCTTAAAGGGAGGAAATACCAATTTTAGATTTTGTAATCAAATTATATGTATATTTAAGTGACGTGTATATTATCATAAAATAACTGAACTAATAAAAAGCTCAATCACAAAAATTCACAACTTAAAATAAGTAAATTGAAAACATTAATAAATAAAAGTATTCAAAATGTACATAGTAATCTAATGAGATTTAATTAACATATTATTATATATAATAATAGTATTATAAATTTATAATATCAATTTTATTCGCTTGTGTTTGAATTCAAGCCGACTCTTTTGCACTTAACCCAACCTTAGATCCAAAAAAATCAATTTTGTAAAATTAAAAAGAAAACAGAACCATTAACCTAGAATGTTCGAACCATATAGTATATAATAATTTCGAGGAAACTAATCAATTTGGTATTATGATGCCGTTTGGAAAGTGTGTAGCAAAATATAGGATCAGTGATGTAATATAACGGAGTAAAGGGGCGATTTTATAATTATATTAGTTGTGTTGTGTGCGTTGCTGTGTCTGTATATAAATTCAGCCTCTCTCAACCCTTTTGTGCCGCTCCCGCTCTTTTGCGCACATTCTACACAGCTAAAAAAAGTGGTTAAGCTCAGGTTATTTTTCTATTTATAATCTTATCATCCAATTTAAAGATCTTTTTTTCTGCTTATACATTGATCTTAGCTGAAATCGGTAAGGGCTCCACATTTAGGCTTAGTGAAGGATTAATTCAATGGTGGTTGCTGTGTGGAGATAGATAGATAGAGAGGGGGGATTAAGAAAACTCAGAAATTGAATGATTTAATTTTGATTATCTATTCTTTGCTGATCAATCTGTAGCTGCTAAGCCATTGAGTGAAAAAATAGGTGTAGCATACTAGCATTACTTGATTAAACAGGAGTTTTGGTTATTAGTTTTCTTTTTGTAGCTAATGACAGTGGATGAAACCCTTATCTGGTTAAAGATTGCATTTTTAGGTGATTAACTGGATATAATATGTGTGTGTGTGTGTGTTGCTAGACCAGTAGTTGTCAAAATGTCTTACATTGGCTTTAAGTGTTGTTCAATTTTTTGTTACTTTGGATAAAGTAGGAAAGATGGTTTTGGCGGAAGAGGAAATTACCCGGCTTTTCAGAATCCGGAAGACAGTGATGCAGATGTTGAAGGATAGAGGCTACATGGTGGGAGATTTTGAGATTGAAATGACAAAGTATGAGTTTGTTCAGAAACATGGCGAGAATATGAAGCGAGAGGACCTCGTTATCAATAAAGGCTTCCGTAATAGCTCTGAACAGGTGTGGTTCCGTTCATGTAGAATATGTTTTGCAATGTGTGGCCTTGAAAATGGGTATTCTCTGAAATCAGGGAAAATATTTTATCTTTTTTCTCTGCATACAAGATGTATGATTGTGTAGCTGGTGTTGTGTTTGGTGGAACAATGTCGGAAAAGAATAATGCCATTGAGGTGATGAATTAAGGTATCTCGTACGTGAGATATCATGGCTGATTGTGGATTCGAGTGGAAGAGCTTATGTTAGAATTGAGGCTGATGAATCAGTTTCTTATTGTGTTTTAATTGCATTGGTTTGTATGCTTAAAACTTGTTTATTTACGATGTCTTCTAGGTTACACGATCAATCTAGCAAAGAACAGCCACTGTTTTAACTTTTATTATCAAAGTTGTTTGTCCCATAGTAAGAAAGTAGTAGTACCGATTTGCATAACACTTTTTATTCAATTTTATCTTCCTCTGATATCCATTAGAAATGCTCGATGCATTTCCCATTACGTAGTTGCCTATCAGAGTATCAGTAAAGTATGAAGTTGTTCTAAACAATAGTACAAAGTTCAGATCTTTTTGTGAGCATTTTTTTTAATTGTTGAAAATCCCCGATGCAGCACCTAATAACCATTTTTTTCTTGTCTGCTTATTTCCAGATATACGTTTTCTTTCCCGAGGAACAGAAAGTTGGTGTCAAGACAATGAAGACCTACACTAATCGCATGAAAGAAGAAGGCGTTCATCGGGCAATCTTAGTGGTCCAGCAAAATTTAACACCATTTGCACGGACCTGCGTTAGTGAAATATCGACTAAATTTCACTTAGAAGTCTTCCAGGTTATTGTTGAGGCTCTCATTTCATTTCATTTCTATATTTCTTCAATACAAATAAATTTTATCTTATTAGAACATTCTCCTTTTCCGTTTAACATGCTATATGGTCTCAAGAACTCTTAAATTTTATGAGGCATCGCTTTCATCACTATGAATTATTGATATTCGGCATTTTTGTGCTTCAAATATTGTTGCAGTGTTTTGGAAAGTTACATACAAGTGAGCCTCATTTACAGTTGTATTTCAAGGGAATTCATGTTTTCTTGCTGCAATAGTGCAGGAAGCTGAGTTGTTAGTTAACATAAAAGAACATGTTCTAGTTCCCGAGCATCAGCTGCTTACGGCTGAAGAAAAGAAGACGTTGCTGGAGAGGTACACCGTGAAGGAAACACAGGTTAGTTTCCATTTTCCAATAATCAATGCCATCTAACTACGCACAGCTAAGTGATTTCTGTAGCATCGAATATTTGCGTAGTGGGAATCTAAATTCCTCATGTATTACACTCGAGTTGCTATAATAGTGCTACTTTAGCACAGAAGCAGTTATTCTCTCTTGTACACTGCTTGACTTCTATCGTGTCGTGTACATTTTCACCATTTCATGTGCCGTTTTTGTTGAAGTTGGCTTTTCCTGAATAGTCAGTGTCGATTTATGCTGCATTTGGGTTGCACTATTGCTTTTGGACCAGCACTATCTGTGGATCTCTTTTTAGCTCTATAATATTGAAATCTCACGCCCCGAATTCTTTTTTCGTGTTGTTTCCTATCTGCCTTTCACTTCACTCCATTCTAAGCTGTTTCTTGATGCTTTCCGTTGGCAGCTCCCTCGTATCCAGATAACTGACCCGATTGCAAGATACTACGGGCTGAAGCGAGGGCAGGTTGTGAAGATCATACGACCGAGTGAAACTGCTGGACGTTATATCACCTACCGATACGTTGTTTGAATCGTGGGAAGATCTGTACTTGCTGATCTTGTCGATGACAGCACCAGATGACGATAAGGCACAAAGGCTATGTCACCGATGTGGGACAGAATACATATAAGTATATTAACAGTGGTGTAATTGAACTCTCTATAAACTAATTTTGCAACTTCATAATTTCATAGATTTTGTGATTGTGAAGACATGAGTTGTATGACTGTTCTTGTGCTATTTTTTGTTTAAGAAAATATTAAACTGTAGTAAGTATAAGTTTTGTGTTGAAAAAGAAAAAGGAAGATAGAAAGTGAGTTGGATTTCCATCATGATATACAGGTGATAATAAAAGTGGCCGTATATCATGATATTGTTTGCACTTTGCACTAAGTCCAGTTTTGGTTACTCTTGTTTATTTAAGTGTATTTCTTTGTGGATGTTTATGGTAATAAGCTTTTAATCATGACCCACCAATACATACAACATATTTGAGTTTTGGGAGTTTTTGTGTATTTTAACAAAGGCAAGTACTATCAAGAGTTAAAATTTATAGCTACTACCAAAATAAATTTATGTATATGTTCCTTGCCTCTAATTAAATAGATTAGGAGTTTGAGAATTCTAGCCACCATGGCCATCTGAATAAATAGAAAATCATACTGATCTTTAAAAAATATTTAAGTATATATAAAAGCTCCTCTTGTATTTTGTATTTTAGGATAATCTCCACCTTAGTTTGTTTCCTATATGACTCTTAAACAACAAAAAGAATTTAGCAAAAGATCTTATCCATCAGCAAATTCGGTCCTAAACTTCCATTATTTCTTGTATTTTAATTTTTAATGAAGCCTATACTGTTATTGGTGCACAACTAAGTAATCCAACATTATACATTGAAAATTGAAATTCTATCAACAAGTCCAAAAATAATACTTGTTTCACTAATCTATACTACTTATTACATTAATCTAATGATTCTTACTAGAAAACTATATTGTAATATAATAAGCTCTAATTTGCATTTTTTACTATGCTGAGGCTTAGAGAAATGGTGTAATCATTTAGTAACTTGAATTTGAAATCCCATGCTATAAAATTGAACTGAATTCCAAGAAGTTAAAAGATAAAATACAAAAATAACCAAAGGTAGGCACTTGACACCAAAATAATACTATAACGAAGCATAAGCGTAATTCAGCTGGTAAGACGTTTTCTCCTTGTGCATAAATGTAAATGTGTGTGAAAATGAATAAATTCTGCTCATATTCAAATAAAACTTGGGATTATAACTTAATGCAACTAAATTTGATTATAACTTAGGATTATAACTTAAAGTTGAGGACATTCTAAATCCTTTGATTAATTAGTTTTGTTGACAACTTGAGAATGAATGAATTTTGGGAAAGATAAAAATACCCAATCATAGATAGGCAATGTTGATAAGTACATCAAAACTGGCAAATTCTCAGAATTAGCATCATATAATATTTCAAAATCTTGATAGGATATGAAGCATGATTTGGCTATGAAAATGTGGGAGACAGCAGAAGCACACTATAGATAGAGGCATGTGCTACTAAAATGGACCACTTAGTGGGACAAAGCGCGTTTCTCTTTTCGAAGATATCAAATTTCAACTGTTGGAAATCGCACTTTTGATCCAATTGTGTGCTTTGTAGCGCCTATAAATAGCCTACAATTTCATGCAATTCTCATCAACCGTTTTCATTCCATTCAAAATGGTTTCAAATAGAGTTTTTAATGTTGTTTTCTTTGTGTTGTTGGGTGTAGCGATATGCTCTGCTGCTAGGACGCTTACTAGCTACGAGCCGAGTGGCTATGGCGGTGCTGGTGGTGGAGGGCATGGTGGAGGGGGAGGATCTGGTGGGGCTGTGGCAGAGCATGGTGGATATGCTAGCGGTGGAGGGAGTGGTGTTGGAGGTGGGGCTGGATATGGAGGTATGCGGTGGGGAGCATGGTGGGGTGCCGGTGGGGCGGCTGGAGGGGGAGCGGGAGGATATGGTAGTGGGGGAGGTGCAGGTGCGGGTGCGGGTGGTGGAGGAGGCTCATGGTGGAGCACATGGAGGCGGTGGTGAAGGAGGTGGGACTGGCGGGGGCGGTGGATATGCTGGTGGAGCAGGGTCGGCTGCAGGAGGGGGTGGGCATGGAGGTGGGTCCGGGGCCGGTGGGGGTTATGCGGGAGGGGAAGGATCGGTTGCGGGAGGTGGTGGGCATGGGGCTGGTGGTGGTGCTGGAGGAGGTTATGCCAGTGGTGGCGAGCATGCAGGTGGATATGGTGGAGGCTCTGGTAGCGGCGAAGGGGGCGGTCATGGTGGCTATACCCCGTAGAAGTGTGTTTTGGATCAAGTTATTACCCAAAGATGCAAAATTATGATTATTAATGTTCATTTTAAAAATTTGGAAAAAAATGTGATTGCATGGCATATGTTGCTTATCAAATGTATGATATGGTGATGTACTTTGAAGATGTATTATGTTGTGTCAAATATTAATGAATCAAATGTTTTCTTAAATCATGGTTTGGTCATATCATTACACAATTATTTTTTCTTCAATCTTAAGTGCATTGTACATGGTGAACATCTAAACATGGTGACAATTTTCATAATCATTTTGGTCCTTCCGGGACATTTAAAACAGTAGCGCATTTTTGTTATAAAAGATTGGTCAAAATTTAAATTCCCAAAATATATATTTCCCTTATAAAACATGACTTTTACTTTACTAGAATAATAAAGCATGTGTGTTACGACCCTTTCAATGCGACTCCAATAATATATATTAGTAGTAAGTAAAAAATGGCACACAATGCTTAGTTTGGTTGGTCGTTGGACTGGTCATGCAACATAAATTATCTTGAATCTGAAAATTAAATTTACAGATTTACCCTTTAATTATCTATGATCACATTACTCAAGAGATAATAGATATACTATCAATTTGTTTTCTCCCACATTATTTGTTCAATGCAACCAAATCACATCTGGATCACCTACGAGTCTTATTAAGCACTGAAAAAGACCATTTTCATCAAAGTGCTCCTCAAATATAATCTTACTAAACAAAACGTGAAGAATAGAAATTGTATTAACAAGTACAGAAAATGAATGCATCAATTTATGCCTAAAGTTTCCCACCCAAATTGAGCTCCATGAAGTGATAGCCGACGAAGTCCAATAGTAACAATTTCCAAGTCTCTTTCACAAGATTGAGTCACGAGAGGTATTGAAGTAAAATCTATCAACAAAGCGCGAAAAAAAATGCTGCTATTACTAAATTGATGGATTACTTGTACTCGTCGCATCTCCATCAGGTTTAGCGCCAAATCGGGTTAAACAGTTTTACAAAATAGAATCAAATAGCTAATAAAATCATGATTATTTAACAAAACTCACATGGGACACACCTAATTTTGTCTCGTTTTTTTTTGCTAGAATCTAATCGAGTGTCACCATAGTATCGCAGGACAGAGGATCAGCCTTCACCCAGGTTCTCCGCCTTCCACAGGGCTAAAATCAGGGCCAACCCATCTGGTGTGCCATATGGTAGGACCCCGATTCAGCCCTCATCCGGGCATCCGAGACGAGACCTTACAGTCAATATACTCTATGAGCATCCACAGTGGGTGCCTCTCATCATGCTACAACTTCCGCAATGTCATCATTCCCTTCTTTTTTTGCGCTCAACTCCATGACGGGGGCGTCTCCACCCACCACGCCCCTATTCACGCCTCTTATATTAATTTACATTATATTGTAGTTGTAAAATTGAACTACGATAAAGAAATATAATAATGCTAAATTTATTCATTAATTACGAAAAAAATTAAAACATTCAAAATTCATAGATGTTGATTTAGAACATGCGAATCAACTATGGAAAACGCTGGTGTTTGACCGAACTTTTTCCATTAGTTATGGCTTCCGTGAACATTTTTATATCTTGATTGCAAAGGGTTTTTTTGTCCAGCCTCAGATTCATTTTTCAGAGAGACGATTTTTGTGAGAGATTGTTAATAATTTGAATGAAAATTGAGACTTTATTATAATTTTTTAATTTAAACAAAATCGAACCACCCACCCCCATACGTTGTCCCACCCAAACGGGCATTGCGGATATCGGGCCGCGCCGACGACGTCCGCCTCTGCCGCCTCTCCCCCCATTGCGGAGCCATCCCGGGCCCCCATTTCACTGAAAAAATCCCAAAGATTCTCTCAACTAAAGAATCTCAGCTTCTTCCCTTTAAAAAAATAAAAAAACAATATATACTCACCAAGATATGCAATCACTCAGAAAACTAGGTGTCCATCTACTAATTCTAACTTCCACAGGCCCCTGTATGCAAATATAAATTCCAACAGGACCACATTGCAAGAAAGTAAGTAGCCACTAATTTCGGTTCCCTGCCTCCAAGTGCACATATACACAAAATCCAAGTCAAATACCAAACCCAATCCGAATCTCCCACGTCACCCTTCATATATAAGTCTATCAAAAACACTAATATTCATTGGCTTGGCTCAGTACACCGAATGCAGTCAATGACTCCCAAACGACGCGTCCTTTAAATTTGGAAGCGGGTACACTTTACTCGCACTCTCCCTTTCTCTCACTTGCTCTCTTTCTCTCTCACACACACACGCACTATTTTCTCTATCAAAAAACGCGACTCTTTCTCTCTCTAGAAAGCGAAAAAAAGGATTATTTCGAAACGGATCCAATTCCAAATAACGAAACTGACCCCAAAATAATTAAAAAATAGCCCCAAATTGTTTTTTACCCCCAAAACCGAATAGGAACCCTAACCCTAGCCGCAACCGAGAACGAAGCAGATGCGTTCAATCTCTCTTCCCCCTCCGCGCTTCTTCTCCTTTTCTCTCTGTTAGAGCCTGTATTTCGTAGGACGGGGATTGAATTTTTCGGAAATCGTTTTTATTTAGGGTGAAATTAGGATTTTAGGGCTTGTTGTTGTTGGGAATGGTATGGTGCAAGGGCGGCGGTAGTGGAACGCGATGACTGGCGGCAGATGCCAGAGGCGGAGGAAGGGGATGGCCGGTGGTGGTAGGGGCGCCGCCCAGGCGAAGGTAATTGGTTCGAATTGCGGCAGCCCTAATTTGAAGCGGGAATTTACGGAAAAGCCCTCGTATTCTTTGGAATTTACGAAATTGCCCCCGGCTTGTAGAGTTGAGCTTGGTTTGTATGCTCAAGCTTTCAAGGCGCTGTCGTTTCGTTCCCCCTTTGATTCGGAGGACTCTCAAGTGCCCACCGCGTTGGTTTCTAGTGGGAACAGTTTACCTAGTGGGGTGTCGCATTTGTTGAGTAGGCAATCGGATAGTAGGAAACGGCACAAGAAGTTGCACTCGAGCTCGGAGCACAAGAAGTCCTCGGCCTCGGGGAGGTCTCGGGGGAACAACTTTTGGGCGGAGAATGAGGAATATTTTCGTGAATTGACTGCTGAGGATGTCGAGAGGCTTCAGAGGGTTTCGAATGTTGGGTGTTCGAGCAGTGAGAAGTGTTTCTTAGTCCCGGCTTTGGATAATGATGAAAGTTTGTGTAACCGATATGGCATGATCAATAGGATGCTTTCAAGAGCCTGTGAGGACAGCTTGAACTTGGAAAATAGTGTTGAGTTGAACCCGGGTGTGAAGATTGAGAAAGAAGAGAATGGGCCTTGTTCTATGGATATTGTTGATGATGATGAAGTCGAAAGAAAGGAATTGGAAATTATTGAAGAAAATGGTGCTGACGAAAGACTGAATAGCGAGGAAGTTACTACTTCTTGTAGTGGTGTAGAATGGCTTCTAGGTTCAAGGAACAGGATTTATTTGGCATCAGAGCGGCCCTCCAAGAAACGAAAGCTTTTCGGGAAAGATGCTGGGCTGGACAAGCTCCTTGCAGTACGTCCAGTTGAAGGTTTAGAGTCTGTGTGCCATTATTGTAGTTATGGTGACATTGGCGACCTCTTGAATAAGTTGATCAAGTGTTCTTCTTGTGGGATGGTGGTGCATCAAAAGTGTTATGGAGTTCAAGAAGATGTAGATGGTTTGTGGTTATGCTCATGGTGTAAATGGAGGAATATTGTGGACATGAGTGTAGAGAAACCATGTTTACTCTGTCCAAAGCAAGGTGGTGCCCTGAAACCTGTGCTGGAAAGAGGACTTGGAAACGAGAATGACGAGTCTAAGTCGAAGTTCGCTCATTTATTTTGTTGCCTGTGGATGCCTGAGGTTTATCTTGATAACATTGGTACAACGGAATCTATCATTAATATGGAAGAATTGAAGGACACAAGAAGGAAGATAATTTGTTATTTGTGCAAGGTTAAGCACGGTACCTGTGTCCGATGCAGCAATGGTATGTTTTGTTGCTTTCTTATGTTAGAGGCTCCTACATTTTTTGTAAGGTGTCAGGATGAAGAATCTGTGCTATTTGTAATCTGCTGCGGTTTTATAAGTTCATATATTAATCCTTATCGCTCATTAACTGTTGGTTTTATCATCTTATAAGTATTTGATTCCCAGGAAGCTGTTCATGTTCTATGCTTTTCTTTATAGGTATTAGAACTTGTAGCCTTGAGTAAACATAAGTAATAAAAGCCTTGGTATTCAAATTTAAATGTATGGAATGGGGCATTTGAACATTCGATATGGAAATTCATACATATGTGCAATGACAATGATGGCCAGCACCTCTGAATATTTATGCTACTGCTTAATATCAGCAATTTTGTATGATATTCTTTTTCTGGTCACATTTTGAATAATGATCTTTTCAATGCTGATGAGCCCTGTCAAGTGGGGTGGTTTAAAATATCAAGATGGTCGGCTAATATTCTCCAAGATTCTTTCAAGATTTCACGACAAAAATTAATTTCCCACAATATTGTTATTGACTTAAGATTTGTTTACTCGTACTATATCGAATGCTATTAACAGGAGAACAATAGGCATTTCTTCTATTATGGAAACATATTGATGCAGCTGCCTACACTCTATTATTCCTCAATATATTCAAGTGGGGATGACACCTTCAACTAGTAAATAACTGGAAGCTACTTAATTGCTGGCAGTAGACCCTATACTCTTGAATTAGATTTTGTCCCCCTTATTGAACTGAGAAAACTACATTAGATATTTCTGTACCCACTTTAAGATCACTCTGTAGAGAGCTTAAGGGTTTCTAACTCATTCTCCATAGAAAAGATTTCTGGACTAACAGGCTAAGTTAATTGGTACATTTGACCCAAATTTGTCCAACCAAGATATATTAATTTATGCCGGAAGAGTGGTCCAACTTGCACGTGGTTTTCGTTATACTTGTGTGGTTAAACTGAATTAGTTTAGTGATAAATTTTGACCTGAATAGCTGTAATATTGGAATAGAGTTCCTCTCTGCTGTATGGTCTTGCATAGCTGGTACTTCTGTAAAGGATGTTGGGTTTTTTGTTTCATCTTTCTGGTAAATAAGAACATTTTAAATAGAGTCGTCTTATATCATGAGATATCTGTCTTCTTGAAATTGATGATTATGATTCCTTTTGTCTTTATCCAGGTGTTGGTATACTGATTAGATTTGTTTCCTTTGGTGTTTATTAGGATCGTGCAGAGCATCGTTCCATCCTATTTGTGCAAGGGAAGCAAAACACAGAATGGAGATATGGGGCAAGATTAGATCTGATGAGGTGTTTTTCTTTTTGGTCTTATGTTATTAGTTATGGACCAACAGTTAGTCCACCCTTCATATTATTAACTTCAGTGGAACTGTTGTCCTAATAATCATGAGTGATTTTACATACATTTTGGGATGTTATTAGCATGTGCATGCATGTGCATATCTTGCCTTATTGCCCTTCGAGGTTCTTCATGTTGTAATATTCAGTCTTCTACAATTTTTGCACTGATATTGATGTATGCCATATCTTTTAGGTTGAATTGCGTGCTTTTTGTTCAAAGCATTCAGAAGTCCAGTCTGACAGTGGCTGTCAAGATATTGGGGACATTCCGTTGACAGGTGAAATTACTTTTTATGTTAGAAAGCATGAGTGATATCATTAACCACAAGAATGGTTATAAGTTGGTTATTTACTTTGGAATAGCTGATTTGGATCTTCGCAAGCTGAATGATGTTGTTCTGGATGGGGAGGACTTGGTAGATAGTACAAGTTCTGACAATCACCCAGAAAATGGAGTTGCACTTCGTACTGCTCTTCATTCTGCAGATAGGAATGGCAATGAGGGCGTCGATACTTGCGGTCCTCCCAATTTCTCTATGGTTTTGAAGAAGGTATTGAATGATTACCAGAACAGCCAGATATTATATTTTACTTGATTTTGTTTCCTTTCTTTTGGCAGATTCTTTGTGTTACTTATCCTATTTTTTATATTTTGTTTTCACAGTTGATCGATCTAGGGAAAGTTAATGCTGGAGATCTCGCCTCAGAGATTGGTGTTTCTGCTGATTCTTTAAATACAGTACTCAAGGTAATGCTTTGATTAATTTACTGAGCAGAGTCAGTTAAGATATTTCTTGTTCCAGACCAATTACTTTTGGTTGAACTTGCTGGTCCTACTTCCTGGTTACTTATCTTCTCATTATCCCATTTTTGTTTATACAGGAAAATCACATGGTTCCTGAGTTGCAATATAAATTACTTAAATGGTTGAAGACCCATGTTCATGTTGGTAACCTACAAAAGACTTTGCAAGTGATGATTAGATCATCTTTAGGATCAAAGCCCATGCTAGGTGTAGCTGAAGGTGTTGGTGATGTTTCAATAGAGGAGTCTGATATCTCTGACGCTGTTCCAGTTAAATCTGTGCCACCTCGGAGAAGAACCAAAAGCAGTGTGTGGACTATGAAAGACGATAACTCATGCCTTTCAACTGACAAGACTCACAACGAAACAACTGAGGGCGATGCCTGTCTATCTCTTCTTGTTGGAGAACACTCCAATGACGTGCTAAGTGACTCCTGGCCGGATGAGTCCAAAACGGTATTGATACTATTTTCAGTCTGCTTTTTTGGAAGTATAAATGTACGGAAGGTCAATTTCTGTTATATACTTAAGTAATTTACTGTTTAACTTTAATTTCGCGAAATGAAATTCGCGTTGTTTTTATGTAAAATTGACTGTAGATTTAACTCTGATTCTTGCCTTTGTCGGTTTTCCTTGGCTTTAATGAGGCATTTAAAAGTTTTACTTTCTGGTATGCAGGTTTTGCCCGGTCCTCAGCAACAGCAAGATAATTCAGCAAATAATTCTGTCAAAATTGAAGGTTTGTTTTCTTAAATTGTTTTACTCAAGGATACTGAGGTTCTAGACCTGTGAAACTAGCTCTAAAAAAGAATGTATAGATGTTAGACAGAACTTTTTACTCAACACAATACAAGCTACTGCTGTTGCTTCACTCATTGGCATCTTGCATCATTTTAATTATTTTTTACATCTTGGGTCCTGGAATTCCTTGTTTGCTCCTACCTTGTTTTTTGGTATGTATGTGCTTCTTCTGATTTTATTCTGTCATTGGCAGACGAGCTCAGAGCTCTAGTGCAGTGTCTCTCTGAAGATGATCTGGTTGGGGAAACCAAACAATCTCAGACGATGGATGCCTGTTCACTCGTTTTCAGGTAATCTTTTATTTGAGATTCCTTTTATTTACCCTCTCAATGACTTATGGATGCAGTAAGGGGTCTTAACTAGATTCTAGTTAGTTCTCCTTTTAGTTGTCTTGTCTAAGATCGGGTTTCTTCGACACTGACCTCTTTCTTGCATTTTGTTATTTAGAAATGGGGAAGTAAACCATGCTTCATACATCCATCCATTTATCTACTGTAAATTGATGCAGACCAAGAGTGACATGCTTGAAAAAGTTGTATCCGACCAGTCTGCAGGTAGGTTCCTGTCTGCTTCTCCGTTTTTTGCCTGTCAAATTCCGGGATTGATTAGTTTCTTGGCAGTTTTGAGAGATCGGGAAGTTTCGCAGATGAAAGTATCTTCCAGTTCAGGTCTTGGTTGCAATATTGATAACCGTCCAGCTACATCTTCTGACCAGACTACCAGTTGTGAGGGTTTGAATATTGATCAATTGGCCAAGGCAAGAAACCTGGGTATATTAAAACTATCTCCTGGAGATGAAGTGGAAGGAGCGCTTATATATTATCAACAACAGCTCATTTGCAATGCTACTATGAGAAAACGAATAAGTGGTCTCTACTCTAAACCTGTTAGCATTTCTTCTATGTTTTCTTTTTTCTGTGGCATATTAGTGCACATTGTGTGGTTGATTAGAGTTATACCATTTTAAGTGGGTACTGAATATTTTCCTTGCTGTATCAATCTGGCAGATGATTTGATTTCAAAGGTTGTTAGGAGTCTTCCACAGGAGTTAGATGCTGCAGGAAAACAAAAATGGGATGCTGTTCTGGTTAGTCAGTATAATCTTGAGCTTAGAGAAGCCAAAAAGCAGGGAAGGAAAGAACGTAGGCATAAAGAAGCTCAAGCTGTACTGGCTGCTGCAACTGCTGCAGCTGCAGCTTCCTCTAGAATATCATCACTTAGGAAGGACACACTAGAAGATCAACATGAGGTACACTTTTTCTAAAATTTCCTTGATTTTGGATCTATTGCTTCGAACTTTTTTCATATATGTGTTTTCATCCAGGATCTTCATAAGAATGGTTCATCTGATGTAAGACCTGGGTTCTACTCCAAGCTCAATCCTCGAGCAAAAGAGACTACTTCAAGGGCTGCTGTCGTGAGGTCTTCATCTGATGTGAACTCGGATTCTGCCCGGTCAACTTCTGAGTTCTTGAAAGACCATCCTAGGACATGTGACGTATGCAGACGTCCAGAGACTGCCTTGAATCCTGTTTTAGTTTGTTCAAGTTGCAAGGTTCTTGCCATAACATTCTTTTGAAATTCTCTTCAAAGTTCTGATCTTACATTTCTGCATGTTTCATGGACAATCAGATATATATTACTGCTTGCGCCAATTCTTTTTGGAATGCAGATTACAGTTCACATGGATTGCTACTGTAGTGATAGAAGTGCCACTGGGCCATGGCACTGTGAATTGTGTGAGGACTTATTTTCTTCTCGGGGTTCGGGAGCTCTGGCAACAAATTCTTGGGAGAAGCCCTACTATGTTGCCGAATGTGGTCTATGTGGAGGCACTGCAGGTGCTTTTAGAAAGTCAGTTGGTGGCCAATGGATACATGCCTTATGTGCTGAAGTAATTGATTCTTTCTAATCTGCCATTTATTTCTATCTGGAAATTGTATCCCTGGCATCCTTCTCAAAGCTAAAGTGTTCTTATTTTGATCTTGATGTAGTGGGTTTTAGAGTCAACATACAAAAGGGGACAAGTCAGTCCTATTGTGGGCATGGTAACTGGCTGTCACTATACCTGTCTTCCCCATTGGTCTTTGTTCTTCTTTAGTTTAAAGCAGCTCTATTTGTTTTCCAGGATAATGTGTCTAGGGGATGTGATACTTGCACTGTTTGCCGTCGAAAACAGGGTGTTTGCCTTAAGGTGAAGACATCAGATTTATTTTTATCTGTCTGTCATGCTTCCTACTTTGAAGTTGTCTTCCATGCATAAGTCATTTTTCTCTGTTATTTTGCTTATCTGCAGTGTAGTTACGGTCACTGTCAAACCACATTTCATCCTACTTGTGCTAGAAGTGCTGGTTTCTACATGACTGTGAGGACTAATGGTGACAAGTTGCAGCATAAGGCTTACTGTGAAAAGCACAGTGTTGAACAAAAAGCAAAGGTTTGACTTCTTTCCTTCTGCCTTGTAAATTTTTGTGAAGAGGTGGTTTCCATGCAATATAACTTTTGAGTTTTGTATATGTCAGGCTGACACTCAGAAGCATGGTGTGGAAGAGTTCAAGAGCCTTAAGCAAGTCAGGGTAAGTGATAGCTGGTGCAATATTTGGTTGGTTTAATCTGCTCATTGTACCTCATTCAGCTGTTTTAGATAGTTCTTTGTTAGTTGAACCCATAAATAAGAAGTGTTCTGATGTAAATTCTTCAGCGAAATTTATCAAGAGCTGATGTTTGGTCTTTCTGCTATGATTCCTGTAGGTTGAATTGGAGAGATTGCGACTTTTGTGCGAGAGAATTATAAAAAGGGAGAAATTGAAAGTAAGATTACTTCCCTGGGAATTTTCATAGATCAATTACCGATTCTATATTAATGGAATCACTTCTTATGTTTTCTCATTGTTATACTGCTGTTAGCAACTTCTCCTCTTTCTTGCTCCTATCGTTATACTCCCTCCGTCCCCCATTAGGAGTCACACTTCCGTTTCTGCACTCGTTTTATAAAAATAATAATGGGGGACGGAGGGAGTATATACTAATCAAATACTAACCTAACCTTCTACTTTGCAGCGTGAATTGGTTCTTTGCTCTCATGATATTCTTGCTTCAAGTCGAGACTCCGTTTTGTCTAACTTGGCTCGTCATCCATTTTACCAACCTGAAGTTAGTTCAGAATCTGCAACAACCTCCATCAAAGGTTACACTGATGGTTACACAAGCAGTGAAATGATTCAAAGATCAGATGACATATCGGTCGACAGCACAGTCGCTGGTAAGAGGCGTGTTAAAATCCCCATGACCGTGGATAACGATCAGAGAACAGAGGACAGTTCAACATCGCAGAATGTCAATTCTCTGAAACCACCAGAGAGACAGTCTTTTGCTGGGAAGAAAATCCCCCAGAGACCTTCCGCCAAACCGAGGAATCCCTCCAATGACACTGAAAAACGAACGAGAAGTAGAAAAGTACGTCCATGACCAGGTTTCCAAAATTCATATTCTTTTCGTATAATGTATATCGTGATATATGTCACATTATTCTACTTTTCAAATTAATAGGATGTGCCTTCTTGTTAAATGTTGGTATAGCAGCACACTGAAACCTTCGAAAAAGAGCTCATAATGACATCAGACCAAGCATCCATGAAGAATCAGCGGCTACCAAAAGGATTCGTTTACGTTCCAATACGATGCCTATCCAAGGACAAGGAGACCGTCTCAGATGCCCGAGCACGAGAACCAGATGGAACATAAAAGGTTAGACTTGTTTCGCCTGACACTCTCGTTTTAGATCTGAGACGTTGCATCGGCTGAGTCCCGATGCATATCATCATCTCCCTGGGACATTTGATGCTACACAGGGCAAACAGTATGGCCCTGTTTAATGCCGAAAGGGCCGATTTCACCGGCGCAGATGATGATAGATCGGAACCATTGTTGTACATGCATGTCAGAGTATACTGTAAAGTGGGATTGGGTGTATTTTTCCCATTGTATGTATGTCCAGCGGCTCAATTTCTCTGGCCATCTTATTTCTTTATTTTTTACTACCTTTTTAAACTAAATTATACATTTCCTAGTTGGAAAGGGGGCAATGGAGCTCTGCTGCTTGTAATAATTGTACAAAACCATCTGCCTATGTTTCTTGTAGTATCTTGTAAAGTTGTGTATATAGTAGTGGTATCATGATTAAAAGAATCAACGCAATTTAGTCCAATTAGATTCATCCAAGGTTTCTGTCCAAACAATTTATATTTATTTTGATGTATGTGTTCAGTGATCAATGACTGAATGAGATGTATTTATATCTATCTTATGTAGTACTCCCATGTGTGATACTCAAACGTCTGCTGGTAGTCGCATGTTACAGATATTGTTTATACCGTGCTTGGTAGTATGCCTTGAATCTGTGTGTGCCTATTTATATAGAAATAGGGCACATATAACTCTGAAATCCGAAAACAATCTGAATAGTGTTCTCGATTTTCTGCTCATGTTCATAGCCAACAATGTTGGTGAAACATGTAAATCTATTTCTCTTTACGTTTTTGGTTGTCTCAATTACATAATTGTTCAATTTTGTCACAACAGTGCTTGAAGTTGTTAAGCAAGATCAAGCACAAACTAGTTACGAACAGCTTCCACCACGTGGGGGAGAAGGCTCGAAGCCTCACTTGCTGCTCAAAAACAAAGATGTGCAACCGTAGCAGTATGAAGAAAAACAGCAAGTATAGGAAAGAAAATGAGAATGTAGAAACACAAATTTATGCTTTGCTGCTGTTTCAAAGGACTTATTTCTCATTTATAAAATTTGTTTTATATGCCACATTAATGTGCAGGAAAAGTGAAGAGAATTAGCAAAAAAATAGCCAACCTACAAACAAAAGAATAAATATGTAACCCACTTTTCATTTCCTTTCTATTGGCGTAAAATTAATCAAAACATGGCAACTTCTTTTCCCAACCTCTAGAAAGAAAATACCATAAAGAAGTCCTACCAACTACTGTCAATGCAAAATGCAAGAGTGCATCCCCTATCCTGTCTTTCAGACGTAGACCGGTCAACAAGATGCCGTTTCTGCCAATATCAGGTGCCAGCTATTTTATTATACGGCCCCTCATTCTGCCACAGCCAAAAATCCTTATCAACCAAAAACCTTAGGTCTCCTCTAGAACAAAAAGCAAACAAAATTGAGTTCTCCACATAACTTTCAGCATGGTCCTGACAATCAAGCTTCGGGCTCTGACTCAGAGGAGCTGGAGTCAGATATTGCAACATCTGAAATAGCATTGGGAAGTTTTGACGGTGTAGGCTGCTTGGGCTGAGAGCTTTGACACGCTGCCATGGATGGCCTCTGCTTCATGTACTGCATAGAATACGTAACAGGGGTCAATTAAGACGTACGTGGTGATGAGCTAACAAAACAAATGACCATCTTAGCAAATGTATACATGTCATATTGCTTTCTTCAACTTGGATTGTCTCGGAGTTTATGGCGGATGCACCATTATTCCCTAAGAAATACTACTAATATTGTGCTACATCGAACTAGTAGTAACAAATAAATACTGGGCAGACTCACCTCCTGATAAAAAGCATTAATCTCTTCCTCAGTTAATCCTTCATCTTCACCATTTTCCTCCCAGCCAAGTGATCGAAGGAAAGCAGCCTCTTCTGCATCAGGGTAAATTGATCCATGACTAGACAAGCTACTGTCTCCGACATCCGGAAGACATCCTGTCTTCTCAGTAATGTCATATCTATCACCATTACACACCATCTGGTTTCCATTCTCCAAAACACAAGGAGTGTCAGAAGCATGGCCTTCTTTACAATTTTCTACAGTTGTCTCTGCAGTGGGAGAGAGAATATCCGAACTTGAATCTGAGTGAATGGCAGGAGCACGGACTGAGGTTTTCCTCCTCATCAGATTAAAGAATTCACTTCTACTTTGTGCCAGAGATTGGGGCGATTTCTTTTCCACGGGGGATCTTGATCCTAGAGATAGGGCAGCAGACTTGTTTTCAAGAACAGAAACCCTCACATTGCTTGCACTATTTGATGCAGTCGCAGTACTTGAACCCATAGCAAGCTGGCCATCTTTAGCTACTTTTCCATTGCCATTACCAGGTGCACTATTTACATCCTTTTGTCCAACGACGATACTTTCACGGCCGGGTTTAAGAACCAGAAACTTTCCAACATGAGAGTTGCTTGCAGAATCAGACCTGGTTTGTCCAGCACGAGATTGATTAACAGAATGAGAAGAATTGGGTTGTGCATGAATAGCCTTGGGTGCCAAAGTCATCTCATTGGTTCTCAGAGCAATCTTTGATTGCTTTGATTTATCTGCAGTGCCAGGAACCTGAAAAGTGTAGCCGATTTTAACACATACAATCATCCTAGTCAAAGACAAGAACACCACTTGCCATCCAACGCATTACATTATAGCAAACATATAAGCCAAGAAGTGATATAATGACCATTTACATAGGTTGCATTTACTGTGAATTAAGAAAAGCTAGCTCAACATAATCAATGATCATGATTCATGACAGCGCATCAGTATACAGAGCAGATTAACTTTTGACCATCATTTGATATAGTTCCATATTTAAGTAACTCATAGTCTGAACTAGTTGTAAATATGAATGCAAAGTATAGATTTGGAAAAATGCAGAAGAGATATGGCATGCTCAGTATCAACTAGATTAGTTGGGCAAGTACAGAGCATGACAAAGTTTGCCGCAATAACTAATGTTTGCATGTAAAATCCTAGAAACAACATACTGCATGCATTGAGGGGTAAACTCTTTTAGGTTTGGTAGTTCTAATAGTCTAGCAGAGATATGGCCATAGGAATCTCCCTATAAATAGAAGAAAAGAGGAGTGGAATCGTAAGTAGCAGTGCTTTCCTGACAGAGACTCATAATCACACAGTGTCTCAACTACATATTGCCCAAACTTGATCAGACTAGTAGTTACTAGTTACTACACTCAGTTAGTTTAAATTCTCAGAGTAGAACCAATTCGTCAGCAGATGTTTACCAATTCCACAACACACTCAAATACATAACAAATTACAGTGAATTTGATGGTTATGAGAAAAAGAATAACTGATTCAATCAGACTTTTACAAAATTGGCCTGCCTGTGTTGTACTACCAACAACCAACTTTTAAGGATCTGGCAAGTGGCAACACAAGAGTACGAAAAACAAGGTCATCACTAAAACTGAAGGAGAATTGGATGGGCTCTACCAGAAAAGGCATGGCATGAAAGAATTTGATGAGGGGCACATTTATTTGTAGTCATATGACAGGGTATTACGGCAGTGAGAACTAGTAACAGTTTTAGTACCGTGATGTTGCATTAATTCAGGAGGAAGAAAAAGGAAACTCAACTGTCATAGAACACTCACAAACTTTTAGAAGTGAGTGTGTGCACCAAGTCCTTATAGAGGCCAATTATCTGTTTCAGATACTTATACCATTCAACTACTTTTTTTTTTTTAAATAAGACCCCATGCCTCTAACTACTCCACACAGAAGAAAAAAAGTAAGGCTGTGTGCTCAAGACAGGCGTGCCTGGATGAATTTATCATTGCTGAAGTCTGAAACAGCGAATACAGTCATGCTGAGAAAAAACACATGCTAGGCATATAAATTAATAGAGACGAATTGCATGCTATCCTGTTGTCTATAGGATCTGACAAAACATGTTTTGCCTTGGCTATAAATAAAGTAGCACCTCATGCTTTTATTTTGTAAACAAGAGAGTAAAAGTAAGGGCTTAAAATTAAAATGTCACAGCAGAACTGCTATAATGTTCAAGGTGAATGAGAATTTTGCAAGGTGTCATCATATAATCAGATAATCTAAATAATGTAGCATAATCACTCCTTTTACCAATGGTTTAGGCATTGAAGGTGTCACAGGAATTAATTGTCTCGATTGCTTGATGGCCAACTCCTCAAGTCTCTGACTCTTATCTGGTAGCTGCAATTTTCATTGAAGAAACTATAAGTTACAATGTAATCACTAGCAAAGATATAAATATATGAACATATAAGGAACATTCACTAATTACCTGGGGATTAGCATTAACACGTGTTGCAGGCTGTGACAGTGCCTCGGCCATATTAAGACCAACAGTACTAGAAACCCCAGAAGATGAATTTGGAAATGTAGAAACATTCTGTTGGACAGGAGAGTGACATGTGCCATTATTTGCAGCAGCAGCAGGCACCTCTGCTAAAGCAGATGTCCATTTCTCACCACCAAGAAACCCTGAGCTGCCCATGGGCAAACTTTGAACAGCAGAACTCAAACCAGGAGATGAGACTCTCCTAATTCCCGCTACACCTTGCTTATCTTCAGTCCCCAGCGATGGAAAATCCTTTTCAAACACAGACTTCTGAATTACATTTAGCTTGCTCCCCCGCGAAAGGACACCATTCCCAGGAATAGGTGAGTCCTTGTTATCTACTCTCTGAGGTGAAGGTTCACCAGTCTTTCTTGAAACCAATGACTGAGAACGCCTCAAGGCATTTCTCTCAACTTTACTAGTTAATATACCCACCAAAGGGTCAGAAGAGCCATGCTCCCAGAAGTCCTCAGAAATAGACTTCTCTTTCTCCCTGTCACGGTTTCTGTCCCAGTGGCTCCTTGAGAAACTACTATACGGATGCTTCGCAGAGCCATTACTACCTGAACTACGCCTAGAATTCGACGAAGAACTCCTCTGAAGGTAATGTGAGCTTTCCTTCTCACTATTGCTCCTAAAAGGCCTACTTCGCGGCGAAGAAGTATCTGACAAGAAAAACAGAAATTAACAATCAAAACCAGATTATAACAATCCAAACATCCAGGCAGAGCAAATGATCGGTAAATTAAAAAGTGCAGTGAATGCGTGAAAGATCATCGAAGTAACTTTACCTGAGATATGGAGTGCTGCGCCACCTCCGGCAATATTTCCTGTGCATCTCAACCATTCTGGAACTAATGCTGGCTCAGTTCTTTCCATCAGCACCAGACATGATCCAGTTATTCTTAGAAAGAATAAATTCTAATGCCACAACACAGTACTGATTATCCCCAAGATAAATCCTTTCGAATGTAACGTGCTTTCTAGACCCACAAACAGTGCCTTTAGACGGTGTATTAACTCCTGGAAACCAAACTCTCCCCAACCCCCAGGAATGCAACCGTCCTGCTTAACTGTCCCACAATCCTCACGTAATATTCAATCAACAATCAAAATTCTTCCTACTTCACTCCATTGTTAACAATTTCAATTCCAACCGCCAAATTCCACGATTAAATCGCCAATACACGATCTTCCCTCGCTTGAAATGTCACAAAACCACACACTGATAACCGTGAACAGAATGTGATATGCGGCGAATCAAAAAGGCAAACCCTAAATGACAAATTCCCCCAAAACTAGGCTCTGTCGATTGATAAATACACTCAGAAACCAGGAAAAAACCTAATTCGTTCGCATAGATATCCAAATACGAAAAATCGATTGAGAGAGGGAGAGAAGTAACCCTACCTCGTGAAAAATTCCCCTAAAAAGGGATCGTACAAAACCATATCCCCTCCAACAATCGCCACACTAAAAGTAGTGAAAAACTTCACCACAAAACAGTATATAAGGTCGAATTTGGGAACGGAGAAAATGGAAAGATTGTGAATTCGCAGTTGTTGAGCGTTTTTGCAGTTTACGTGTTTGGCAGCAGGAAAAATGCAGGCGGCGAAATTAAGATGTGAATTTCATCAACGATGGATTTAAATGTGAATGTAGAGAGGCTAATCTTAGGGTACACAAATAAATATTGTGTCTTTTAATTTGATTTTTTTCGATTTTGTGGACTTGAGAAACTAAAGTATATACTCGGGAGGGATGTCAATGTTCAGCTTTTAAAAGCATCGGGTTAATCTATTCGGATTGTGGATAAAAATGGAAAATTGAGCTGATAAAGTCAATCCGAATAAACTCATACGCGGGGCAACTTATGACACGAATGCGTTAGTGATATGACCTTCTTCATGCTGACACGACGGGATAAAAACACAATAACTGGACAAACTTGACAGCACGCGACAACCACGCAATAATGACACGAACCGATTCAAACGTGTTGCGGAGGAGATATGGCCCGACACGACGGGATAAAACACAATAATGACAACACACGACAACCACGCGATAATAACACAAACTGATTTAGACTTTTTGTGGAGGAGGTATGACCCGACGACGTCGTGATATCGGTCATGATTGTTAAAGTAAAGAGTAAATGCATCATATGTGAAATGAGAAAATAAAAACATACTCATAACTCTAATAAAATAATAAATAAATAAAATAATTATATTTATCCAACCAGAATCCAACCCAGTATCATCGTCTGCTTATCAAGTCGATCCAATAAAAAGGCGAACATAATAAGTGTGCGGGCAAACAATATCCCACATTAGAGAATGAATACGAGTTACAAGCATATATATGGGTTACTCCAACTCCATTAGTATGGGGCCTTTTAGGGAGTATCCCAAGAGCAAAACCGTAAAGGCTTTATCGAAAGCGGACAATATCATACTAATGTGGAGTCGGGTGTGCACCACCGATCCCCAACAGTGGTATCCGAGCATGAGGCCTGTGTGACTCAAGGTTCGGTGGAGGGTTCGGTCGATTGCTTTCAAGTTCTCCAATGTCTCTTTCTGAGCTCGACCAAGACCTGTGGTAACATGGTTGATGATTTTTTTTCACAGACGACAAAATTCGGCTACATTTTATTTATTAATACATTACATATGATATGGTTATCACTGAAAAATGATAGCGATATAATTATAAAATCCTTAAAAGCCAGATATGGTTAACCAACAACTATATAAGCCAAATTCAAAGTTTATAGAAATAAAAATAAATTTTCGAAAAGTCTATCATAGAGCTAATATCCCTATTTAAAAGTTTTAAAAAATTCTATGAAATCAAAACCGACCCCTATGTCTTGATTTCTATAATATAAAAGCACATCTATGATGAATAGTCATAAGCATTTTTTTTTCCTCAAAAATATGACTAATGATAATGAAGAATTTTTTTTCGAGGGAGTGATATCTAAAAGTGGAATACTTTTTGTGAACCGATAGAATATCATAATCTCTGATAGTAACAAATTATCGTTTACCAAATAGAATAATAGTGTAAAAATAGATTAACAATCATAATAACTATATATGACTTGATTCTACTATTAACCTTTCCTAGAAGATTATTTTAGCTTCTAAAAAATAATGTTATTTCGTGTGCTGCTAATTTGTTTTAGTTTTATTGTTTTTATAGTAGTAATAGTTTTAAATAGAACGTTTACTTTATTATTTTTCTATTTTTAATATTTATATTTTGAATTATTTTCATATTTTTAGTTTGTTATTTTTTTATTTGAACATTTTTCTTATATCAAAAGCAAACAGGAAATTGTAAAAGAAAAGTTGAAATGAGTGTGACTTGCACTTTGAGTTTGTTGTACTTGTATAAACTTTAATTTGTTTCATAGAAAAAAGAAAGATACAAAAAATAACACAGATCCATGAAAAGTACCAAGAAAATTGCTTTCTAGAATCGACAATTACTTCCCAAAATTAGCATAAAGGAACAATGAAATCTTCACAATGCTTTTTTGACGTAATTCATTGTGAAGGTAAATAATAGGCTAATCTGCAAAAATCTCATTTATTTATTTCAAAATTATCCGTTTTAATTATCTGAATTAATTGCTTAAAATATCAATTAATTGCAAGTGTAACGTCACGTTTAAAGCATTCTATAAATGTATAACCACGTCAAATTTATGACAATAAATTGGCATAGTTTAATGTAATTTTAATATTGATTAAATAAGTCGACGATTTAATGTTAAATCGTGTTAGGTGTTGCATAATTTCTTTTTGAAAATTGTTAAATTACTGACATATTTTTTGCAATTGTTTTACAATAGTGCATATCATCCATTCATAGTAAGAAAAATATCCTTTTGAGATTCCAAACTCATTTTTTAAAAATGATTCCTGCCTTCCTCCAATAATTTTTTCTGCATTTGCTCCCAAATAAAGAGTGATTATAGAGAGTAGAGACAAAAATCTTTGGGTTCAAGTCCATTGATCACAATCCTCAAATTATATTGCATTTTTGGAAAGAAAAAAACAATAATACAAATTGACTATTAAATATGAGACGTGTCTGACTATTCGCCTTAGAATATTCTAGTCATAGCACTAATTTCACTTACTATAACCCAACCATATAAATAATGAAAATATTGTCCATGTAGTTACAATTTTTTTAAAAAAAGATCAATCTATTTTGTAGCCCTTTCATTGAGGATAAACACTTGATCTAATTGGTCAAATTAAACAATTAATTCAACCTCATTTACGATTCTATAAAATAATTTGAAGTAATAGAAAATTCAAAATAGAGTGCATAAATATTCAACAAGTATATGGGGAAACAAGTTGAAAAACAAGAAGACCCGAATTTGGACTTTTCTTTTCTTGTAGAATTATATAAATTGGAACAAAATTGGAATGATAAATCAATTGTTAGGTTATTTAATTTAGAGTTATAGGTAAAAAAAAAAAAAACTGGTAAATGTAAGTAGTATTCAATTTGGATGAGTATTGGTATTTCATTCTATAAATTGGCAAACTGAGCCCAATCAATCGGCCTAACCCACGGCCCAATAAAGTCGGGCTTATGGCCCACTCATATGGAGTTAAAAAGTTTCACTAAATTAATATGAGAGACTCTTCAACAATATTAGTAGCGCTTTAAAAGTCGGAACAAATCACTTGACTCGGATCGGTTCAACCGTGAATCGGCTCATCGTTCGGTCCAATATTATGAATCGAAAAACTTGGTTGATTAAACCATGAATCAGTCTGCGACTGAGAAACCACTCATAATACAAAGTCATTAACATTTATAAACTAATACATGTATTAGATTTTTTAATTTTGAGAAATGTGACTATAGGATAAACCAGTATATTCATAATTATTTCGTATAATTATTTTAGAAGAGATTTTTTGTGTGAAAAGGAGGCTATGGATAGAACCTCATCAATAAACTAGTCAAATGCATTCTTCCAAAAAAAACTAGTCAAATACTTCCATGGAAAAGAACAATTTAATAACTATTTATTGTTTTCTCCAAAGGATTTATCATTCAATATTAAGTTGTTTTTCTGAAGGATTTATTATTTATTTCTTACGCAGATAAATTATTAATCATGAATTAAAGGTTAAGTTCTTCTTTCTTAATATATCCCACAACATGCAAGAGTTTATTATTTAAACAAGAAATTAATGTAATTATGTAAACGAATGTGCTGCTTCGAAGCTGTTTCTCTATGCTTTCATAATAGAGCTAAATAAAGTATTAAACCATAAATATCCTCCATATGTAAGCTTCAATATAGTAGTAGTATCTTTTAAATATAAGTATTTTATGTGTATGTAATCAATTTGTTACCATGTCGCTTTCATCGATTTTATATTTGTTCGATATTTATTTTTTTCAGTTATCATATTTTATAGTACATCTTTCTCAAGTTTGGTGTGACCATACTTCAGTCAAAAATCAAATTTTTCGGACAACCAATCCATAATAGTCAAGCGATGCTTATCTAAAATAGCTTCAAATTTAGGCAATTTTGAAACATAATTGTCTACTACTTATAAACAAAATTTTCTAAGTATTTAATAAGATAATAAAGTTGTTGACGATGACATTGATTAGTTTCCTGATTGATAACATCTTTAATAAGTCAAGGTTCAAATCAGCATGTCTGCGAAAAATCATTATTAGTCATTTATTTTTAAAAAATTGCACAATAATCACATGGGTAATCAAATAAATTTTGAAGCAAGAGCTTAGCGCCAGACCCAGCCCGGGCCAACTCATGCCCGATCGGCACCCAAAATTGACCTAGCTCAAAGTTCAATTTGGTGTTATTATAAGTTTTCATGCACTTTGAAGGAAAATATCTTATTTACTCTCATAAGAAAAGTCTTATTTACGAAACATAGGTCTTTGTATATATGAGATTTTATTTTAGTTTTTAAATTCTTACTATTTGATTTTAATTGTTTGTAGCATCACGGTGTTTGAACTGATTTTGAATATTTGTTCCGCACTCTTTAAAATTTGAATACTAAATCATGAAATTTCAAATATTTTTATGTCCTCAAATAAATTTTTACAAGCAAATATAATGTTAAGTTGGCGCACAAATGTAAAATTTTGATATTATTAAAACCAAATATGTAATTTTTAATTTAATTTTCAAATTTGCCTAGTAAATATTATTTATAGTTAGTTATATACGGAGTAATTTTTATTGAAATAATTGATTTAAGAGTGTCACACATAGAAATGGAACAATTAGATTTCATCTAATGCAATGACTTGTCATTGAAAACAAGTATTCTCTTCTGTCTAACTGAGTAACAAATTTCTAAATATAAAAATATAATATTTTTATTTTAGTTTATATACTTTAACGTACTAAAAACATTGTAGTACTATTGTACTTAGGGCTGTCAAAATAGATATCGGATATTAGATACCCGATATTCAAATCCGAAAAATTGGGTTATTGGATACCCGATATCCGATTTTTCCCCGATTTTTCAGGTTCGGGATTGGGTACTCAATTTTTGGATTTTCGGATATCGGGTAACCCGATATCCGATCGGGTATACCCGAATTTCCCGATTATTTTTTAATCTTATATTAGTTTATTTTAATTTTAAATTATAAATTACTCCCTCCGTCCCGGATAATTTGTCTCATTTTTCCATTTCGGTGCGTCCTACATAATTTGTCTCATTTCACTTTTTACCATTTTTGGTAGTGAACCTCATATTCCACTAATTCATTCATACTCACATTTTATTATAAAACTAATATATAAAGTAGAACCCACATTCCACTAACTTTTTCAACTTACTTTTCATTACATTTTTTAAAACTCGTGCCCAGTCAAAGTGGGACAAATTATCCGGGACGAAGGGAGTATTAAGTACTCCCTCCGTCCCAAGATAAGTGACTTGTATTCCTTTTTGGGGTGTCCCACTATAAGTGACCTATTTCCATTTTTAGCAAAAAGTCATATCTCTTACTTTATTTTCCACCTACTTTATTCTCTCTTCTCTCCTCTACTTTTCCCTCTCTCATACTTTACTCTCACCACTTTAACTTATTTAAATACCATTCTTTAAATCCCGTGCCCAAAAGAAGTAGGTCACTTATCTTGGGACGGAGGGAGTATTAACTAATGAGTCAAACACAAATTTTGACTTAGTAAAATTAGAATAACCCAAGGGCCCAAACGGCCAATTCCCAGTCCCCGATTCAAATTCTTATTCAGTTGAAGAATGAAGTGGGTGCCGCTCCCTCTCCGCCTCCCGTCACCCTTTCGACTCTCCCTTTCCCTCTCGCCCCTCCCTCCTCCGGCCGTCCACCTCCGCCTCGGCCCTCTCCCAGCAGCCAACAACAAGGCACCCTCTCCGCTACTGTCCCACTCAACCGCCATCCATAGCCACCGCCTTCGCTACCGCCATCAGCTGCGAGGATTGGAGGTAAAAAAAAAAAAATCAAAATCACAATCGGGACTAGATACTTGAGTCCGGTATCCGAGTACTCGAAATCAAATTCGGGCCGGGTATCAGATATTGAATTTTAAGAATTTTGAAAACAAATACCTAAAAACTTCTAATCGAATATCCGCGGATATCCAATTTGACAGACCTAACTATACTTATAAAATTTGGGCCCAATAGGTGGAATTGGTGGAATATTAAAATATTCTCATAAAATGTTTGAGAGTATCGCTGGTGTGAACAGAATCCCTTAAATAAAATTGAATTTATTAGAGAATCACATTTACGCTTGTGGAATTATTAATCATCTTTTGTCACTTTTTCGTATTTTCAATCATACATCTGCCGTACGGGAGAGTAACGTCATTTATAAAATTGTTCAAACCAATATTTTTAAAATATAGTACTAGAATCTAACTTGAAGAATCTACTAAAAAAACAAATAGGTCTCGCCAACATAATAGACGACATCCATCAAATAAACAAACAATACTTAGACTCCTTTAAACATAATTAATTTAATTACGTGGCGATTTGAGGCATTCAATAGTTCATCTTAGCGAAGTTGTATTCGAAACCTACTTATATGCATTGTGTACTCTTACAATCCCTCTAAAATAGAGACAATTCTTTTGACACGTAATTTCAAAAGAAATATGTTAAATAAGTTGAATTGGGAATGGATAAAGTTTATAAAAGAGAATAAAGTAGTGAAATAAAGAAATAATAAAATAACAGACTGAATAAATAAAAAAAATAAAATGACTCGGCTATAATAATACGAAGGGAATAATTAATATTATATGCAATATGTAATTTCAAAAAATATACTGCAAATTTTACAGCGCAATAATAGTACTCCACTACATTTTTTGGAATTATATAGTGCAAATTATAAAACTGATATTTTTATTTTGCATTGAAAGATTATTTATTAATATCTAATTGACGTCATGAGACTAGGGAATATCTTGTGTACGTCATTAGGATATTTTGTTAGTAATTTAAATCGTACGTTGGCCGAATGTCGAAATCTAGTATACTATACATATCTCATCACTCCATTGACCATCGCATCAACCCATAATCTTTACTAATCATCAAATAATTTATTACACAATACTTTTATTTATTTCGATAAAGGTTCTTAGAATCTCATAGACGAATAGCTTTTAATTTCATACTACTGGTAAATTGTAATATTACATTTGATAAATTAGATAAAAGTAAGTATCATTATTGTTTAGTTGAGTAATCATGATCTAATTAATAGTGTCAAATCGGACAGCAGATATCACGAATTATTTGTATATGATACCAACAATTACACGCATTGAGTACAAGTTCGGGTCTAATGTGTGCATGAATATCGAATATTAAACATTAGGTGATGATGAAGTACATTTCAATTGTCAGAATATTTCAACTCCAATTAATAACTTAGGAGTTTTGAGTTACCACGAGAGTAGTTGAAAATATCAAAAGAATATCAAAACTTATTAGATACTGCTTGCTTCTGTCTCTAAAAAGTATGAACTTTTTTTCTTTTTACTCTGTTTCTAAATAGTACTCTATATGAACTTTCGAAATTCAGAAATTCAATCGCTCTATTAATAATATGGATCTCACTCTCCATTAACACAACTTCCATTAACCTTTCTCTCCCTCTATTTTACTTTATCAACTATGCATTAAAATCCATGACCAACCAAACGTTTATACTTTTCAAGGTCAAAGGGTACAAGGATATCCAATTTCATGGAGGATTCAGACATTATGTATTTATGTGTTAGGTTTTAAAATCTGATTAACTAGCTAGCATTTAAGAAGTGTCTAACTTATTCCCCCAAAATCCCGACCTCTCCCCCTGCAGATGTCATCCTCTCGCACTATAAATATCCGATCTTGCATTACATAACGAACATTTAATTTTGAAATTAGATAATAGTACCAAGTAGTATTGGTTCTGTTTAATTTCGAGATTGTGATAATATGACTATTTAAGCGGTAACTTAAAAGAATCTAACACCAATTTAATATTAAAAAATTTATGATATCACTTATTCAAAAAAGAGTGAAAGAATGAGTTAAATCTCCAAAGTAAGATGTTAATATTACCACATTAAGTAACTTATCGACATTATTAAATTGATAAAGTTGGTATCTTTTACATGGCTTCAAAAGGAAAGTTGACTATAAAAACAAAAAAGCCTACATAATGTAGAAAAGTTAGTACCCAAATAATAATTTAATAATTTAATTCCATTTTCCACCTGGCACCGCGTTCCCACTTCTCTCTCAGCTTCTCGCTTTCTCTCTGCTTTCAGCTCTCATCGTTTGTCTGTCGACTGTCGTCTTCAACCCTTTCCCCCCGCTAAAAAAAGGTGTGATTTCCCTATAAACCTCCAAACAAATCAATCCAAAGCTGCAAAAAGCAATAGATAATGGAATCGGAGAGCTAATTTAACAGTTTCACCAGCTCACCAGCTCTCGATTGATGGATTTTGCTCCGTGCGATCACAATGCATCGCCTTCCAAAAATCTTCGCTAGCAGCTCCGAGCGCCGCAGAAGCGACTCCGATTCAATCTCCGGCGGCAGCTCCAGCTCGAGCCGCCGCGCCGCCGGTTCGAAGCCGAGGCTCGAGCGCCGTAACGCGAGGAAGAACATCGACTACGATTACTCGCCATCCTCCGCCTCGGCGCCTTCTTCTTCGTCGTCGTCGTACTACACCGCGTCGGAGGAGTCCGCGCGCACGCGGTCGCTCGATTTGTACGGAGGGAGGCGGAGCTTTAGGGTTGAAGGTGTCGACGGCGAGATCGAGATTATGTGCAAAAACCTAGGTTTCTCCGGGGTAGATGATTTCTCTATTTCGCCTGATGAGTATGAGGTTATGAAAGTGAGATCATCTTCTGCTCCAGTCCGTTTCAGCCAGCCGTTGGAGAAGGTTAGTGATGGAGCTGTTGAAGTTTCTGGTGATTTTGTGGTTGCTGGCTTGCCAAATAGGGGAATTGGAGTAAGTGATAGCTTAATTAGATGTTCTGGTAACAGCGGTGAAGTAATTAGTGAGGATTCCGAGGGAATTCGTGATTTTAGGGATAAGGCTAATGTTTTTGGTAGTGCAATGGTGGATACTGTGAGGGTAAGTGATGGAGTTCCAATCGAGAAGGTTAGTGATGGAGCTGTTGAAGTTTCTGGTGATGTTGAGGTTGCTGGCTTGCCAAATAGGGGAATTGGAGTAAGTGATAGCTTAATTAGATGTTCTGATCACAGCGGTGGAGTAATCAGTGAGAATTCCGAGGGAATTCGTGATTTTAGGGATAAGGCTAATATTTTTGGTAGTGCAATGGTGGATATTGTGAGGGTAAGTGATGGAGTTTCGAATGATAGTTTGAGTACTAGATCGAATGAATTCCGTGGAAGTGGCATTAAGGGTGTGAGGCCGCCGTTTCTCGGCCTGCTGGCGCCACCGCCTTTTATGTCGTTACCTGTGATTGATCAAGATTGCTCGACTTGGGATATCTTCCGAAATTTTGGGCCAGACAATGGAAGACTGCAGGCCTTGGATGAGCAAGGTGGTTTGGGTAGGACTGAGGATGCTGTTGAGGAGGATGAAAGAAGAAGGAGAATGGCAAGGGAAGAGAACTTTGTTCTCTCAGCACCGTGTTCATTCACAGCAAGCTCGAATGATGATGATTCCTCGAGTACTACAACAGATCCTGTATCAAGCGTTTCACCGAATGGGGGATTTAGACGTGTTATTTCATCTTGGCAAAAGGGCGATCTCTTGGGAAGTGGATCATTTGGCTCTGTGTATGAGGGAATTGCTGAGTATGTGTAAACTGCTTTTCCATTTTACTTTCATAGTTATCACTGCAAAAGTATAAGTATTCACCTGAGCACGAAACCATATGTTCTATGCATTTGGGCTGCCATCATTTGTAATTTGGATAGAGTGAGTTAGTGGCTTTCTTGAACACTACACTTTGGGTATTAACATGATTGTGTAAGGTCAGGTGGAATTTACTTTTTAAACATCATTATTCTAGGGGACCCCGCCTCAGTTGCTGACTGGAGCTTGATCAATGTCTCTTATAAGTATTTAGTAGCATAGTAGATATCCTTTTAGTAGCGATTTTCATGAGGGCATATAATAGGTGGCTTATGCTTTGGTCTTGACATGCTTTGCTGCAGTGATGGAGTCTTTTTTGCTATTAAGGAAGTATCTTTGCTTGATCAAGGGGAAGAAGGAAAGCAGCGTATCGCTCAACTTGAACAGGTTTAGTTGCACTTGTAATGATATTGGTCATGAACAATGTAGTTTTTGAGTGTAATTATGGCTGGTCTTGATCTATGTGGAACCTTTTTCTTATAAATCATTTTGCAATCTTTTGTGTCTGTCCAGGAAATTGCACTTCTGAGGAAGTTTAAGCATGAAAATATTGTCCAGTATTATGGCACAGAGAAGGTGAACTCTTGGCTTTTTGTCTAAAGTTTGTTAGTATGATTACTATTAACATCATGATGTACAGTTTTTGCACTACTATAATCTATGGATAATGGATTTCATATGCCCTGTACTTTTTCTGTATGCTCATATCTAAAGTACACACACTAACACACATTTTAAGCCATCAAGTGGCCTATTATCCTTATATATATATATATTATGTATAACCCAAAAGAAATAGGTACCAAAAGTTCCATTTCTACTCACCATTAATATATTTAAGAAGATTGAAAAGCTATTAACACCCTCATATTCTTTTTTTTTCCTTTACTTATTTGATTTTCTTCATTTTGTAGGATGATTCACGTCTCTACATCTTTCTTGAGCTTGTTGTCAAAGGTTCCCTTTTGAGCCTTTACCAGAAATATACCCTCCGAGACTCCGTAGTCTCTGCTTATACAAGACAGATTCTTCATGGTTTAAAATATCTGCATGACCAAGGTGTAGTTCACAGGTAATCACCTATCTTTCTTATTTTACATTTCTGTTTTTTCCAGTTGTATGATTTTTCGGCGAAATGGTTTCTTGTGTTTTTACATGTTTGACAATTGTAAAGCATTCATGTTTGCAGTGTATTCTTGCTTGTACTTGATATGATTTTATCTTGGTTCTTTCAATCCTGGAGCCCCTTTTACGCTCTCGATGCTTTTTTGAGGCTTGGATCTGATTTCATGCAACTCTCTCGTAATTTTATTATCCCTGTATTGCACAGTTGTACTTTCTGCATTACTAGTCAATAATCATCTTCCCATAGATGTGGATCCTAGGTTACTGATTTTGAATTCAATACAACATGGATCTTGTACTACTAATGAACTCTTAAGGTGCTTAAGAAAGCATATGACGTCTAATATTGTAGTCCTCATTCCAGTACCCTCATTACTTGTTTTGGTACAGAGACATCAAGTGTGCAAATATACTGGTGCACACTAATGGGTTGGTGAAACTGGCGGATTTTGGTCTTGCAAAGGTTCTGTCTTGTTTTCCCTTCTCTCTTCTTTTAATTGAGACATTTCTCAGCATATGAAACAGTATGATACAGTCTTTCTCATTGTAACTGACATATTTATGATTCATTGTGCAGGCAACTAAGTTGAATGATGTCAAATCTTGCAAGGGGACTGCATTCTGGATGGCTCCTGAGGTTTGACCCATGAACTGCTCTTTTGTCACCCTTGCCTTACTACTTAATTTAACATATCCATGCTTGGCCTTTGTAATTTTAATATGTTCTCCCTTATCAATGAAGAGCGACATAGTAATGAAACTTTTTTGGTGCTGCGATTTTTAGTTATCAAACTACATGACTGCAGGTAGTTAGGAGCGAGGGCTATGGCCTTGCGGCAGATATATGGAGCCTGGGGTGCACTGTATTGGAGATGCTAACCCGGCGTTTTCCATATGGGGATATGGAATGTGTAAGTTCCATTAGCCCCTTTATCAAAGCTCAGTTTACTTGAGTAGTCTTCCTTCAAGTTTGCTGGGTGGCTATCTCTCTCTAAACTCTGTTAAGTAAACACATTTTTTCCGAGATTGACTGTTCGTTGAAACTACAGATGCCAGCGATGTATAGGATAGGAAAGGGCGAGAGACCACCTATTCCCGATTCTCTTTCCAGCGATGCACGAGATTTCTTACTTAAATGTCTACAAGCTGACCCAAGTGTGCGGTCAACAGCTGCCGAGCTCTTGAATCATCCCTTTGTGAAGCAACCACTGCCAGTACCATTGGGATTTGCATCTCCTAATCCTTTCACCGGCTAATTTGAGAGTTCAGGTAAACTTATATAAAACCTAAAAATAGCTGACATCTCTCTTGTCATATTGTCACAAACTTCATGTATTCTAAAGAAAAGATAAAGAGAGATGTGGTGCTATGCATTTCTAGATAATCTATTGCCATATATGACTAATGTCCCTTTTCCTTTTCTTCCCCAGCACAATATGTGGACTGCATTGTATAATCTGATATAGCCTGGATGGCTTCGTATTTCTCCGAGTTCTCGCCCGTTGCAGCTGGTCTTTGGGGATTGAAACTGTAGCATTGCATCTTGTAGTTAGAATAGGGGCATTGGAGATTTTGCAGATCAGTTATTGAGATTTCACAATTATTTTTTCTCCCAAGAATCCATGGAGGTGAGTGAGTGAGTAGCACTATAAATTCTGATTTTCTTTGTTAAGGATAGTGTTATTTATTGATATATTTCAATTTTTTAGAGCTGGGGTTGTTCAAGCCCAAAACCCCATAGGCTAGTTAGTTCATTGTATATGGTGTTCCACTTATTATTTGTACAAAAAGGTGTAATAAATTTTATTGGTATATGTAGGGCAGGTAATTCGGTCGGTTCGGTTCTAACCGAACCGACAATACGGTTAACCGACATGAATAGTAACCGAAATCGGAGCACCGGAACCGAAACCGAATTGGCATCGGTTCGGTTCGGTTCCTAGCCGAATAGGGTCGGTTCGGTTCCGATTAACCGAACCGAAACCGAATTGAAAAAAATATTATGCAAAGTAACGAAATCAATGAAAACTAAATACTCTGTTACTGCCAAATAATACATTGGCACCCCTGTTCTTCCTCATTTCATGATTTTTGCTGTGAGGAATGGTGCTGGAAAATCTAAATTCTGATAAACACTCTCTTTCAAAAGCAAGTAACATAAACACTTGACATTAACAACAAACTGCTCTGTTCATTCATATATTTCTGGAATGTAAGAGCAAATAAGAATAATTTGAGAACTAATATTTGATTACTCAAATTTGAGACACTCACGAGAAAGAATAATTGCTTACTCAAAATGTGCTTATGTATTTGAGACAACTTGTGTATGAATGTGCTGTGTCACTGGTGGCTGCGTCGCTGGAAAGGAGGAGTCGGCGCAGTGGGCGGGCAGCTGGGAGTAGCCAGGCGGTGGGAATGAGGAGTTGGTTCTCATCGGTTCTAACCGATCGGAGGTTCTAACCGATCGGTTCTGGAACCGAACCGATAACCGATAGACGCCTTGCTTTTGGAACCGAAACGAACCGATAACCGAAATTATCGGTTATCAGTTAACCGAGAAACACTGTAATCGGTTTGGTCATTGGTTAACCGACTAACCAATGACCGAATTACCTGCCCTAGGTATATGATAAATCATATTGGTTGAAATCGTTTGCACAATTTTGCAATTTTAGTTGAGTGAAGTGAAATATGATCATACTGTTTTTAATTTAATTGTAGAGTAATTTTTTAGTATGAATTTATAATAATTATAAATATAATATACTTATCTCTTTTGTTAAACTGTGATAAAAAATTTATTACACTTTAAAATTAAATAATACTACTAACATTCTTGCTCGCCTCATTAAAAATGTCTCACTAATAGACAACAAATCAACTGGAGTATTTTTTTCACTTTCATGTCTCTGCCTAATTTTCCAATTAGTCTCTTTAGTCTTCACCTACATTCGTAAGTACATATTTTGGTGTCGAAGCAATCGGCATCACGTTCTTGTTGAGTGATTGTTAACTCTGAACACTTGTTTTTTTTTTAATTTCCGTGGTCTGTTTACCTTTATTTTTTGTTGTGGATCAGATAATAAAAATTGGAGTTATAAGCTCTGAATAATAAAATATGAATAATAGATTTTTGAATTTAAATTAATATTGCAAAATTTGAATAATTACACTATAAAAATATTTAGGTTACAAATATTCCCCACCTTTTATAATAAAGTTATACATATAATTAAATTCGGATCAAAATGTCATTAACGTAAATATATACACGTGAAATTCAACACCATAAAATCCAATATTAACAAAAAAACCCACTGAAAAGCCCATATTATACAAAATGATCCCCCGAGAATCCAGTAATATTCGATATGTATACCCACAATGACGACGATCGCGTATCAACTGAAGGAGGTGGCTATCGTGCGTGAAGAGCGACAGAGGCGGAAGAGAGAGAGACAGAGTGTTCCGGTCTTCCCTCGCAACCCTAAAATTCCAACAAATTTGATTCCATACTTGTACGGTATAAAAACTCGACGAAACCCCCACTTCCACAATCTTCACCCTATAACCGCGCGCATCTATCGCGGTTTCTCTTTATTTATTCACATCAAAGGTAACTCGCCTTCAATTTGTTGCAAATACATTTGGATTTGGTATGATGAATCTGGACATGTATGATCCGGAATGAAATTCGAATTTAGATGCGTTGATTTTTGCGATCGTCGAATTTCGGTGTTTTTTGGTTAGGTATTTCCAATGCGGCTTTGTATTTACAGTGAGGTAGTTTCTATTTAACATCACACTAATTGAATTTGTGAATTATAGTAGTTTCATTGATTTTTAGCCATAAAACATCAGATGCTGCTGCAATTTTCCAGTTTATTTAAATTTTCATGATGTTAGGGGGGAAATGCAATGCATCTGCTGTTTCTGATGATTTACAGTTGGATTAGTTTCATTTTATCACCAGAAAACTGAAAACGTTGGTTTTGGAGTATTATAAATTTCTTAAATTTAACATCACACTAATTGAATTTGTTCTGTTGTTTATGCTTTGTAAATCATAGTAATTTCATTAATTTTCAGCCAAAAAACATCCGATGTTAGTTTTTGTGTGTGTGTGTGCAGATGCTGCTGCAATTTTCCAGTTTATTTAAATTTTCATTGTGTTAGGGGGAAATGCTATGCATTTGCTGTTTCTGATGATTTACAGATGCTGTAAATGTTAGTTTTGGTGTGTGATGTGTGCAAGTGATATTATAAATTTCTTAAAAATTAATGTTGAAGATGGTTGTGGAACATGTGATGAACAGCTCTGTCTATGCATATTCCTCTAATTATGTAAAATCTGATAGCTACATAGTTTGTTTAGCATCGTATAGCTTATTACTGATTGCCTCGTTTTGATTCGTTATTGTTCGTGGACTTAGTTTTTATCTGTTGAGGGTGTTGGGTTCATCGAAGATTGGATTGACAATGGCTAAATCGAAGAAGCTGGAGAGGAGATCGGACTCCCAGCACCATCTAGTAGGCCTGCGTAAGCTGTCGTCTAGGTGCACGAAGGTCTGTGGAGACACACACAACGGGAAAAAAGCATCCGAGAAGAAGGAATGGGAAGATGCAGAGTGCTCGGTCTGCTTGGAGTTTCCTCACAATGCCGTTCTCTTGCTCTGTTCCTCGTATGACAAGGGGTGTCGTCCTTACATGTGCGCTACTAGCCAGCGCTACTCCAATTGCCTTGAGCAGTACACGAAGGTCACCCCCGACCTGAGCTCAAAAACATGGAAACCGACGTCGGCTGCCTCTGAACTATCCGGGATTTTGTGCCCTCTCTGCCGCGGCCAGGTGAAAGGCTGGACTGTGGTGGAGCCCGCGCGGAGATATCTCAATTCAAAGAAGAGGGCTTGCGTGCAGGACGGCTGCTCGTTCGTGGGCCGCTACAAAGAGCTTCGGAAACACGTCAAGTTAGAGCACCCTCTGGCCCGTCCCCGGGATGTCGACCCTTCGCACGCCGAGAAGTGGAAAAAGCTCGAGAACGAGAGGGACATCAGCGACGTGATCAGCACGATCCGGTCCACCATGCCTGGGGCGATTGTCGTTGGTGACTACGTGATCGAGAGGGGCCGCCACAGTTACAGGGACTACGACGATTATGATGATTTGGACGATGACGGTGACAGTACTGACGATGATGATGATATGGATGACTTGAGGTTCAGCGGCCCGTCGTATGGCGGGAGGTGGGATAGCGGAGCTCGAGTGGCAGCACCCGACAGGCGCCATCGTCCTCCCGGGCAACGGGCGAGATTATTCGCGCATCGGATTACGGGGCGGCTCAGAGGGCAAGGCAGGTAAAGGGGTTGGTTTGGAAGGAAATTTAGATTGTTTTTGCATTAGATTGAAAAGACATTAGTATGTATTATTGGGTAGTGACTTGTTTATTGCTGGTTTTTGTTAGTTTTGTATAGCTCTGTGTTGATCGTAGTTCCTTTCCACTGAACATAATCCTCAAATATGAAAAAGAAAGATAGAAAGAAAAGCATGTAACATTATTAATCTACATGATTTTCTTTTTTGATGTTTCACTATTTTTTGTCATCCTCAAAATTTTAATCTTTAGCATTTTGTGTTTGGTTATTAGTAATTTAGTACTATATGTTTTTGGGTTGATTGTCAAATCTCCGAGTTATAGTAGTGATTTTATTAGGTTAGTGATTTTATCAATCTAGCATCAATTTATCAAAATCCTATCCTAACCTTTCCATTCGTTTTTCATGTAATCATTTTTAAAAAGTAAAAATTAAGTGAAATATTAATATCTTGCATTCAGCCTTTTTTTTCCGAAGCAAAATAATACTCTTATCATGGAGTAGAAAATGGACTTCACATACATAGTGGGATGCAATTTTGATCCCATCTAATTATTGTGTGGGCTATTCTGGTGAAGAAAGCCTAGTAACTTCATTCCAATATTTTAAAAACCGGATCGATAAGCGAATCGGTGAGGCTACTGGTTCATGGTTCAACTGGTCCGATCGGTTGAACCACTGGTCGGACCGGAATACTGTAGATGATTAAATATATATTATAAAAAATATTACAATTTAATTGTATTAATTACACATTACAAAAAAATTAAATCATACATATCTCTAAAAAATAAATTTATTATCATCAAATATAAACTATTATACAAAAATGGTTAAATTATAGTATGAACATATGTATATCTATCATATACAAACATTAAAATTTAATTATAGATAAAAATAAAATAAAAACTTAGAATGATAAACATAATTTCATTAGTGGTAGATAAATAAAACTATATTGTGAGTCAATATTTCATAATTTGCATTTTATATTGAACAAGAAATTATTCCTAGGTCAAACTCTTTCAGTAAACTTTTTATATCAATCTAGATCCACTAGATCTATCCTTTGGTTGTTTGGTCAATTAATAAAATATGCACATATCATTCAATAATAGTACTATTGATAATTTAAGAAATTGTTGATTAATTTACAATCATCTTCACTGTCCTGTTTATAATTTATGAGCTGTATACAAACATTCAATGCATATAACTTTTTTTTCTTCCATTTTTAATCTTTAGTTTCTACTAACTATGACTGTTATACTGTGATGCAAAAACTCGAAATCATACAACATAACCCCTTTCAGGAAATTTCATGTCTCTATAGCATTAATTTAAATCAAGATTCTTCAATATAAAAATTATTGTATTTTCTCCACCATTCTTTCTGCATATTATTGGAGGGTTACTAGTCTCTCTCTACCCTAGTTGGTGGGAGCTTCATAATGTTAGTTTATTAAGTCTGTCAGTTTAAAAAAAATTTGAAAAAGCAATTAATAGGATAGATCTAGCTATTTAGTAGGAGTAATTTATAACTATGAGAATCTTTTTTTTTTCTTTCTTTCTTTTTTATTTGGGAATCTGGCCAATTAGATTCCTATGGAATCATTTACACACCATTGATTTGATCCAATGCTACCTTTTTGGTGGATATTTTGAATTTAATTTTTTCAATTTGAAATACATAGTATTACATCTAGATTCATTGATCAATCCTAAAAGATCAATGTCTCATAATCTTTGTTGATTTGGTGAGGTGTGAAAAGGGGCCTTTTCCATGTGAATTGATTCCTAGGTTTTTCATCCCAAACAAAGACCTTATATTTCATTGGTGGAATAGAATTCCTTTTTGAATCTTTCATGGAATATTGATGTTTTTCATCATCACTTCCACCCCTTTTTTCTATAACTTGTATTTCTCTTTCTTGTGGAATCAAGGGCACTGACGACCCATGCTACAAATTTGGATCAAACTAAATCACAATATAATAGAAAGAAAAGAAAAAAATAAATAAAAATTCAAAACTTTCAAATATTATCAACGGCCCTAATTACTTGAATCATCTTGATTCAAATCTTTCTTTTCATAAATACAGCTATCAAATAAATCAAATACCGATCCAAGGAGCCAAAGATTTTTTAACACTACAATGGGAAAATAAAGGAATATAAATAAATTTCAACCAAAAATACATTATACAAAAATTATAGACGATTGGGAACATGCTAAATGGTGTGAATTTAATGCATGAACGTTTTTAGATTTTTCTTTATTTGATAAAAATATCTTATTATCGATGTTTTAGATTTCGGTAAGATAATTCTATTGATATTATACGTGAGTTGGGTCCAAACTTTATGTGGAGTGCGAAAAGACACGAAGATAAAGACTTTTTTGTAAGGAAGAGCCACTTAGATTATATTGACTTAATAACAATGACCACTATTTATAATTAAGACGTCATAAAGGTATAATGCTATATTCCTTTTCCTTCGTTAATAAATTATTGCCGACTTTTTTTCTTGTTATAGGTGTATTATGGATTGATTCCACAATATTTGCTTACATAATGTTGTTGGAATACACCATTTTATAAAATTGGTTAGGTGATTTCACTAATAAATATGGATGATGTATAGTAAAGATTTGTTGATTAATTCCACTTTTTAATTTTTTGAGTTATAACTCACACGTATTCCACACACATATCCATGAAGAGAGAAAATATTCCTGTTTTTTCGAGTTATAACTCAATTCCTGACGTATTGGTTAAAGAGAAACGTCTTTATCGCTTCTTCGTGAACTAAAACCCTGTACTAATTAAGGTATATATATCATTAAGCTATGTCAAACACTGAAGTTGGAGTATGTTTGGGTAGAGCATCTAGCAAGAGATTATGAAACATATTTTAGATGTAGGTTTTCAAATAATTAAACTACTATTTGGAGTATAAAAGATTCGTGGACATTTTTTATAATCTCGTTTGGTGTACTATTTTCTATTTAATTTGATTGCCACATTTTTATATTTTATTTTTTTTGAAAGATTACAGGAGATATAAAATTCTAACACTACCTAGATAAAAAAATATGCTGTCCCAAATTTTATACGGTCTACTTGGAATTTTTTTATGTAAAAGCAAACGAGATATGAAATAATAAAGGAAGCTTATCCCTTTCTTATACCAACACATTCCTAGGAAAAAATGAGTTGCATTGCACATATGTATATGAAGTCTAAAATAACAACAAAATCAAGTTTTGATTTATTTTTACTATGAAGATAAAAACAAATTAACAACACGTAAGATTGTAGTATCTCATAAGAGACTTGTTTAGGGCACTATAACGGTGTGCTCAAGCGTTTCCACAATGTGCGTGCACACATTTTAATCTTATGCGTGCACAACGCTTTACATGCTATATTGTGTAAATATACATGAGCGCGCAAGATGCATGCATCCCCCCGCATGTCGCTTCCACTTGCTAGCCGTAGCCAATCGGTGTCGCGCTCTTGTTTCGAACCCTACCTGCCACACAATATACACAAATAATGGGTCTATTTTGTTATTGTGTTGTCATGTCAGAATATCTTTCATGCAATTTCCTACAAGCCTTTTGTTCCCTTTTGTATTTAGATTTATAAAACATTAATTTACATAATGTCTATCTTCATAATTATGTATGTATATACATATAAAGAGAGAGATATGTGATTATACCAAAACTAAAGGAGATTTCAACTGAAACAAGAGATTGATTTATGTGCTTGGGTTTGCTAATATACAGACGGAAATTGTAAGTGGAAATGAAAAAAATGTGTATGCATCGCAAAATGTGAGGAGATAGAATTTTAAATATTTTCAATCATATGAACACAAAGTCACAAACAAATCTCTCTCTCTCTCTCTCTCTCACACACACACACGCGCGCACACACACAAGTTATATACTTGTATCTATGGATGAAATTGAATTTCACAAGTAGACAAAGTTTTGTCCTTGTCTAGGATTAGGGGGAAGGACATATATAGTTTGGTTTTATATGAACCAAGGTCCAACTATTTAACTATTACACTTTAAATAATAAAAAAATTTCTTATATATTCGTAGCATTTGATATTTTTATTCCAATACACGCACGCCCACATAAATATAGTACCAGTAGTATTTTTCTGCAAGTAATTTTTGTTGTTGAATAATTTTATTCAAATTTTTAATATTCCGCCAGTAATTTCTAGAAGAGTGTAATTTGATCTACCTTTTTTAGTTACTTAAATGAGAGAAGTACTAAGTTGAAAATTGTAGATAATCTCACGTACAACATTAATCTATGAAAGTATTCGAAACCCCAATTTTTTTTAGCATAAACAAGGCATTGGACATTCATTGATCCCATCATCCATTTATTGTTGCTCATATATACATATAAACGAGATACTTAAATTCATGAAACATAAGTACGTGAGATTCATTATTAACTAAAAATACAAATATATGTAATTCTGTTTTTCACAATCTAAGTCGCATACGTAATAGTGAAGACAATCACAACAAATATATATTAATAGGAAACACTGAATTACATACCGAATATATTACTGTATAACACATCTAACTAATTAAGCATGATATAAATCATATAATTTCTCGATAAACTTAGTCACGAAACCACTTAAGCAATGCACAACTGCTGCTATATTTAAGCTTTACTAGCAAGGTGGTCGGGTAGTAACTACCAAATTCAGGCTGGTGCCCAATTATTTAATTTTCGTTGTATGCATGTATTAAATCGAAGTGTTCTTATATATTAATTCATAAATAAATTTAATTGAAATTATAAGTAAAAATAGAATAAAAAAAGTAAGAAATGAGAAATGATAAAATTGGAAAGGTGATCCGAAGCATGTGAAATGGTATATTGATCAATTTTCTTAGTGCTCAAAAGTTGTGGGATGACCAAATTATACACTGTATAGGACCCATACGTTATACTCACCAAGAGAACAAATTATATCTTGCATATGGCGCATACGTTATACTCACCAAGAGACTGAGAGAAGAGATGAAAGAAAATGGTGAGTAGAATTACAGATGCTTTAATACATATGCGTTCAGTTCAAACAAATTATACATTGTATACGACACATATTGATACTCAATGGCGAAGCCATGTTTGGGTCGGAGGCCCATGGTCCCCCATCATAAAATATATATGTTGGTTTATATTTTCTATAGTGAAGATTTAAACATCATAAAAATTTCATTTTCATCCATTATACTATTGTAAAAATTTAAAATATTAACTATTTCAAGTTTCCAATGTCACCTGCATCGAATAAACTCTATAACTATTAATCGTGACTTGAACCCCCCATTGCAAAAATCCTGGCTTGGCCATGTTCACACTCCCCATGAGAGAAAGTAGATCAGTGAATATGCTGAGCAAGATTGTGGATGCTCAGATATACACGCGTCAGTTCAAACAAATTATACACCGTATACTGCACATACGCGTAGAGTGAGAGAGGGGATAACAAAAATTGGTTAGTAGAATTATAGATACTCTAATACATTTACGTCAGTTCAAACAAATTACACACCGAATACACGCTTCCGCGTATTCCTCAAGAGATATGAGAGAGAATGGTGAACAAATACCAAGGTGACTCCATGATTCACGAAAAGGCCAATGTCTCTTAACCTCATGGGCTTCAATTAGCCGCCCCCGGTTGAGAATTCTGCCCCTTTCTATTTTTGTGTTACCCTATTTTTTCATGTGCCTTTGTTACTCATCATTTTACACCCCATTTTGTTGGCTATTGGGATTCCCATGCGCCACTTCTCAACCCTAATTTTTCATCTTGCCCCTTTTTTTATTAATCTAAATTCCATTTCAATTTTCACACCTTCCCCTTTTCTACACAAATCTAAGTTCTCCTCCCCTTTATTATTAGTATCACCCCAACCAAACCCCACCATTTAGCACATAATCAATTATATTTTTATTACCATAATCAATGATTAGGGCTAATTAAATAGTCTAATTGTATACGATAATGCCACCATTAGATGATCCCTTGTTTAATTAATGATGCTAATTGTGATGGTTGTGGTTTTGATATGACTTATTTATAAAATTTATACTCTATTTTAACAAAAAATTTGTTTGATATACGTACAATCATTTTTATAATATAATCTTGTATTATGAGGAGATAATTAGTCGCATGTATAGTGTAAGTAATTATTAAAAATGAATTGTGATTCAAGAAATTGAGTGGAGAATGAGCCTCATCTTAACAATAGTTATTAAGGGAAAGTGTATATTTTTCGTGAAAGTATTTTTTTTGGATGAATGAATTATTTTATTGTTTTATAAAAAGATTGGTCATTATTGAACAACGAAATGCGACATTATGGTCCAACTATTAGATTTATAAATATTTTTTTCGTGTCTAACAAAACTTAATATAAATATATTTTCCAAAATTTGTACCGTTAATATTACAAGTCAATTTGGATTTGCCTTTCTCCATTTGGTTTGAAAACTATGTGGTTGTAAATTGGTTGTATTATATACTCCATCTTCAAAATAATTCATATTATTGAAAGATTATATGGATAATTGTGATATGACTTTTAAAACGCATGCAAAATCGAAATATTACAAAGTTATTGACAATTATCCTATTAAAATACGATTATTTGTTTAAAACAAATAATAATTTTTTTTTCTGATGGAATTAAATAAAATAAATATGAAAAAATCATTTAGTCCGTGCATCAATATTTATTCATAATCCAAGGAGTCACGTTTTTGTTTCCCGTTTTGAATAATTGAATTACATTTATATTAGTTCTACTGTTCGAAATTGGTATCTACTCCATCAGTCCGTTAAATGTTGTCCATGTTTAACTTGACACGAGTTTTAAGAAATGTGAAAAAAATTAAGTCAGTAGAAAAAGTTAATGGAATGTGGTTCACACAATTATAATATTAGTTTTATAATAGAATGTGAGTGTAATGAGTTGGTGGAAACTGAGCTCCGCTTACCAAAAATGAAAAAAATTGGACAATAATTTGCAGACGGACTGAAATAGCAAAATAGACAATATTTCATGGACGGAGGAAACATTTACGGAATATTTACTTTTAGCAAATACATAATTGTTGGTTCAACAACAGAAGATGTTTCCCATATAAAAATGAAAACATAAAAGTAACTTTTATGTTTTTATTTATGATGACTCGATAACATTTGTATTATGTAATACGAATGTGGGCGTATTTAAATAATCCTGTGTTAAAAGCAAGATTTGGGCTCAATATTAAAATTTTCTTTAGAGGTTACTATAATTTGATGGGAAAGTTGTACGTGAGAGTTGAGACGATTTCATGATCAGTTTTAATATTATGTCTTTAATACAAAATAAATACTCAAAGTTGAAATTTGTCAAATACTACTAAATATAATGAAATTAATGAATCAATAAAACAATTTTTCAATCTAAAATCACTATAGAAGAAAAACAGCAGACAAATTAAACACAAGAAAATAGAGTAAAAAGACATCATACATCTTAAATAACTAAATTATAGCCCTAAATTGTGTTAATCTATAGATTTCAAGAACTAAACAAAATTAGTTATATTACATGCGACGGTTCAAGAATCTAACAAGAGTATGATAAAACAAATTATCATTAATTTATGATAATGATGTTAGATATGGATTTGATCTTGATGTTACCCTATTTTGTGAAATTTGAAATGTTACAAAGAGAGTCTTACACAAGTAGTATATATATTTGATTTTAGTGTTTTTCTATGTAATTTTGCTTTCATCAAGAAAACTTATATTATTAATAATGATCCAGCAAGTTCTAAAACAGAAACCATAAATTATACACTAACTAATAGAAAAAAAAAAGAAATACATGCTTTAGTACATTATTTTAGCAAGAAATACAAGGAATAATATTACCCTTATATGTAGATTAATGATGTTTATCAATCCAAGACCTTTTTAATGGTTTTCGATTTTCAGTTTCTTATTGTTGCAACTTATATTACGCCATAATTTTCTACCAAAAATTAAATCACAATTAAAACAGATAATTAATGACCACCTCCTACTTATCGATAATACGCACAAACTCATAATGACAGATTCAACTGATGTCTAAGGTCGATCGATTTATTGTAGGTTCATTAGGACAGGATAACTCTATTAAGTTCAACATTAATTCGAGATACCACTGACCCGTCGCTACCTTCCCAATCTCTTAAGTTGAGGTTCATTTACATTCTTATTCTTTGTCTATTGTTCATTGCTAGCAAGGGTCGTCACACTGCCTCCTCCTTCAAACGCTGACAACAACCTTTTTCATTGTGTATAATCCCATAAATTTTACTTCGTGATAGGAACACATGCAATACTATCTATAAACACATGAAAAAAAAACTCCAAACAATAAAATTATTATTATTACGACAATATGAACAAAAAACAAAATAATAAAATTATTTTAATTGCGTCATTGTGTGCGACAGATCTGAAATATTCTTCGACAAATTCATTAACACACTTACAAAATTACGTTTATTCCAATATAATTAAATATTAGTACTATTAACCAAGGGTTGGCAGTCAAGAAATTAAAGTGCATCCATCTTTATGAAAAAGCAATAGTATTTTAATATAAACATATACATTAACCAAGGGAGGTCTTATCTAAGGTTAGATTTACCGCAATTCTTTTGCTGGAATTTGACTTCTCGTGGCGGCACGAAGTTTCCATAAATATTTAAGATAAATTGATTCCAACAATTAATTAATATAATACATGTACACGTGTCGACATAATAAAAAAATTGTCACGAATATTATTTCCAGATTTAGATAAACAGATTAGGGGGCAAAATGAGAGACTAGTGAAACAAATGGCTACTTTTTTTGACATAAAAGTAGTGATATTATATGCGTGAGTGGGCATCTATTTTTTTGTAAATAATTAAATTAGATCCATAATAAGAGTTAATTAATTATTTGTGTCCAAGTCTATCCCACCTATTGAGATGCCTATAAATCAGTGCGGAAAATAGTCCCTGGGTCCGCTGGTGGATATCCTTGGTAATTAAAAAAAAAAGTAATGATAATATGCGTGAGTGGGCATCTATTGTTTCGTAAATAATTAAATTAGATCCATAATAAGAGTTAATTAATTATTTGTGTGCAAGTCTCTTCTATGTAAAGTCTAAGTTCTTAAAATGGCAAAGAAGAATAATTGATTTATACTAATATCACACATAACTTTTCCTATAAAAACTAAGATTTGAAAATAAGACACCAAAAGTTATAAATTGCGTGGCTAAGTTAAGTTGCACCATAAGCTCACAATGTTGTATACTTACAACAACACTCTGCAAAGGTAAAACTGCTCTCTTGGGAATATAAATATAAAAAATGGGATTGATTTAAAATGTTTGAAATTGATCAAATTGTTGCTATTTGGCAGTCTATCAACATCTATATCATGAATTGTTAGTTGTTATGTGGCTGTAACTAAAAACTATGGTCACAATTTAGCAGCTGTCTTCCCCACTGATCCATAGCTTCACTTCAACTTGCCTCTCATCCTACCCCACCCCTTCTATTTAAAATATTAAATCTTCCTAAATATTACTGTACCTCTATATGAAACACCCATTCACCATCCAATTAGCAAGTTGGTTTCTCCACTCTCAACATTTAGGACATTATTTCAATTCAAGATTAAACAAAAGAAAAATATATTTAATGAAACGAGATTCAGTTGATAAGACGTTTCATCCTTAACCTTACGTCCTTAACCAGTGAATAAAGGTTTGCGTTATCTAGAAGGGATTAGGGAGAGATTCAGTTGGTGAGATGTTTCACCCTTAACCCGTGAATAAAGGTTTGTGTTATCGAGAAGGGATTAGGGAGCGATTGAGAGAGATAAAAATACAAAAAAATTAAAAAGATAATAGTATAACATCTCATGTTATATAAATCTATATTGAGAGACCTATTAAAGCAATTTATTGATCTATCAGCATACTACTATGAAAATGTGCATTTATTTTTACAAATTTTATATACTACCACTAAAATTTTACAATTTAATTTACGTAAAATGAAAAAAAATAAGATTTAAAAAGATATTTTTACAAGAATAACATATCAAATTTGAGTGATGTCACTCTTGACAAATAGTTATGGCTGGAATAAATTAAATGGGCCCCATTACCCTAAGGCTTGGACAATATTTATTTCAATAAATTGAACCCATTCTCCTTCTATATAAACCACTCAACCTAGTCCCAAACTTTTCGAACAACAAAGAAAAATTCAATTCCTTAAACAACAAAAATTTCCTAAATTGTGGAGAGAAGAAGCAAGCACTCCACCACCGTTCCTTCATGGCGGCCTCCGTCGAAAACCGGCAATTCCCCCACCTCGAACCGGGCCTATCCGGCATCGGCCGCCCCCTCAAACCCGGTCCGACCCCCCAAAACCGGCCCGGTTTTCCACCCACAAATAAACCGGCCAATCTCACCAATGGCATTGCCAAACCGGAATACTCTTCCAGCGACGACGACGACGACGACAACGACAACGAGAATTACTCCCTCCTCATAAAGAAGGGCAACGCCGAGCTCGAGCCATCGGTCCTGGACTCGAGAGACGAGCACACGGCCGACAACTGGATCGAGCGCAACCCGTCCCTCGTCCGCCTCACCGGAAAACACCCCTTCAACGCGGAGGCGCCGCTCCCCCGCCTCATGCACCACGGCTTCATCACGCCGGTGCCCCTCCACTACGTCCGCAACCATGGCGCCGTCCCAAAGGCGTCCTGGGACGACTGGTGCGTGGAGATAACCGGGCTGGTAAAACAACCGGTCCGGTTAACCATGCACCAGCTCGTCACAGAGTTCCCGAGCCGCGAGCTCCCGGTCAGCCTCGTCTGCGCTGGGAACCGCCGCAAGGAGCAGAACATGGTCAAGCAGACCATCGGCTTCAACTGGGGCGCGGCCGGCGTCTCCACATCCGTCTGGCGCGGCGTCCCCCTGCGCGCTGTTTTAAAGCGCGCAGGGATCATGAGCCGGAAAAAGGGCGCCCTCAACGTCTGTTTCGAGGGGGCCGAGGATCTCCCTGGCGGAGGAGGTTCCAAATACGGAACCTCCCTGTCCAGGGAGATGGCCATGGATCCGGCCAGAGACATCATACTCGCCTACATGCAAAATGGCGAGCGTCTCTCGCCGGATCATGGATTTCCGGTCAGGATGATCATCCCCGGATTTATCGGGGGTAGAATGGTCAAGTGGTTGAAGAGGATCATCGTGACTCCGAAAGAATCGGACAATTATTATCATTTTAAAGATAATAGAGTTCTTCCGTCTCATGTTGATGCTGAACTCGCAAATGCTGAAGGTATTTCAATCTCGTATTTTATTTCATCAGTACATAAAAAAGTATAAAATACTTCTTAGGTAAGGAATTGCTATAAAAATAAGCAATATACTTTCATCATGTGAGTGAGATCCACAAAGAGTGTAGAAAAGTAACTAATTGAAATATTCCCATTTTTTGCATGAAATTTCGAAGGCACTTGTTTAGTCACAAGATGAAGTCATAATCAATTATTCTAAAATAAGATTCTTTATGATATATGGTATATTATCATATAATTCTAAATGTTATATATTTACGTGTATCGTAGCTTGGTGGTACAAACCCGAGCACATAATCAACGAGTTGAACATCAACTCGGTCATCACGACGCCGTGCCATGAAGAGATCTTGCCGATCAATGCGTGGACGACTCAGAGACCTTATACGCTGAGAGGATACTCTTACTCCGGTGAGTCCAAAATTTTACAATAATTATTTTTTTAAATTAATTGCTTCCCTTATAAGAATTCGAATTCTTTCTATTATTATACACGTGACGTGCATAGATGATTATTTTTTCATAATTTTTGAGATGGATGCATGAATACATACTTTAGAAATTTTTGTGCAGTGACTGCGTAAATTAAATGTGACCCATGCAACTGTATATATATAGGTACATTTAATTGTGATATAACGTATTTTATTTTATTTTTATTAAAATCGTAACAGTTTAATTTGTCTTAGAGCTTGCAAAGGGCAACTTTTAACATGTACGAAGGGTCAATCGCTCCCATATCTTTTTTCTAGCACGAAAAATAATTTATGGAAAATAGGAAATGCAAAACAAAAGAAAATAACTGCACATGATTATATTCTAGAGAGCCTCTGCTTGTACTAATTAATACTCCTATTTAAATATTTTTTAATATTTAGAGATTAGATTATTTTTTCTGGTATTCATGAGGCATTTGTTACCGGCCACTGATTAGGGGACATGGTTTTCTACTCTTTGATGAATAAAAAACTAACCAATTAGATATGTGTGGATGCAAAGCTAATTAACTTGAATAAATTATATAGTTCCGGAATCTTAGGTCACGTTTTGCAATTAAAATGTTGAATATTCTATGCTGTAAAGTAGTAAGACTTAATTATAAAGATTCCAATATGCATTCATCTATGTGTTTTTTTATTGGTGGGAATTATTCCTAAGTTGCGTGATGTATTTGATTGTCACGCCGTATGAAATGTTGCAATCGAGACTATTTTAGCAATGCATGTATATTGATATAAAATTGATGGGAAATTGAATTTGGTTTTGAATGAAATAGGAGGTGGGAAGAAAGTGACAAGAGTTGAGGTGACAATGGATGGTGGCGAAACTTGGCAAGTTTGCTCTTTGGACCATCCCGAAAAGCCTAACAAGTATGGCAAGTATTGGTGTTGGTGTTTCTGGTCGTTGGAGGTCGAGGTTCTCGACCTCCTCGGAGCCAAAGAGATTGCTGTAAGAGCTTGGGACGAAACGCACAACACGCAGCCCGAGAAGCTCATTTGGAACCTCATGGTATGTTGAATCAATTACTATATTTTTATATCTATATATAAGTTTAGTATATAGTGATAATATTAGTTACATGATATAATTGAGAGATTTGATTTTTCACTTTTGATATAGTAAGAAACAATGTCTTTATTATTTTCTAATCTTATCACGTGAGTGGCACGTGATCACTTATCCAACTTAATTTCAATTTCTCTCTAATAATTTAAATAATTTTAAAACGTATGAGACCATACATTTAAATTACTATTATAGTCTAGGTGATTATTTGTACAATGTTACTTAAACATAGTAGCTGATCCTCAATTTATTTTATCTTGTATAGGGCATGATGAACAATTGTTGGTTCCGGGTAAAAACCAATGTTTGCAAACCACATAGAGGAGAGATCGGTATCGTCTTCGAGCACCCGACCCAGCCCGGCAACCAGTCGGGCGGGTGGATGGCGAAGGAGCGCCACCTCGAGAAATCCTCGAACGAGGCTCCAACCCTAAAAAAGTCGGTCTCCTCGCCATTCATGAACACCGCCGCCAAAATGTTCTCCGCCTCCGAGGTCCGGAAGCACAACTCGGCCGACTCGGCATGGATCATCGTCCACGGCCACGTCTACGACTGCACCCGCTTCCTGAAGGACCATCCGGGCGGCACCGACAGCATCCTCATCAACGCGGGCACCGACTGCACGGAGGAGTTCGACGCCATCCACTCCGACAAGGCCAAGAAGCTCCTCGAGGACTACCGCATCGGCGAGCTCATCACCACCGGCTACGCCTCGGCCGACTCCTCCCCCAACAACTCCGTCCACGGCCCGAGCAACGGCCTCCACCTCGCCCCAATCAAAGAGGTCGTCGCTCCCAGCCGCGCCCCCGCCCTAATCCCCCGCCAAAAAATCCCCTGCAAACTTGTCGAAAGAACTGCGCTATCCCACGACGTCCGGAAATTGAAATTTGCCCTCCCGGCCGAGGACCAGGTCCTCGGCCTCCCGGTCGGAAAGCACGTATTCGTCTGCGCCACCGTGGATGACAAACTATGCATGCGGGCCTACACGCCGTCCAGTGACGTGGACGCCGTGGGGTACTTCGAGCTAGTGGTCAAAGTCTACTTTAAGGGGGTCCACCCAAAATTCCCTAATGGGGGACAGATGTCACAATATCTAGACAATCTCGAGGTGGGCTCATTTATCGATATAAAAGGCCCATTGGGCCACATCGAGTACGCCGGGAAGGGCAATTTCGTTGTGCACGGCAAGCATAAGTCCGCCAAAAAATTAGCGATGATCGCCGGCGGCACCGGAATCACGCCGATCTACCAAGTGATGCAGGCGATCCTCAAGGACCCGGAGGACGAGACCGAGATGTATGTTGTGTACGCGAATCGGACGGAGGACGACATTTTGCTGAGGGACGAGCTCGACGCGTGGGCGGAGAAGTTCCCGGAGAGGGTGAAGGTGTGGTATGTGGTGCAGGAGAGTGTGAGGGAGGATTGGAAGTATAGCGTGGGGTTTGTGACGGAGGGGGTGTTGAGGGAGCATATTCCGGCGGCGGCGGAGATGGCGCTGGCGCTGGCGTGTGGGCCCCCGCCGATGATGCAGTTTGCGGTGAATCCGAATTTGGAGAAGATGGGATATGATGTGAAGGAGGATTTGTTGGTGTTTTAGAGGGAATTACAGTAATTTTTTAAAATATAAAAATGTGGGTGTGTAATTTGTATATATTAATTTGTATGTTTGTAATATACTACGTTGGTTGTATGTCCTGGACTAGTGGACATTACATGATTTGGTCTTTTCCTCTTGGAAATTTTAGGAGTCTTACTTTTTTTTTAATGCAATAATGTAAATGTGGCAAAGTCATGAAATAGAATTGCAATTATTGGAAATTTGTGGATACGACATTCTAGTGTTATTAGAAGGCATTGCAATTGAATTTACAAAAATTGAAATCATTTTGAACATTACTACTTCTCATTTTATAGCGAAGACTTGGGGATATACGTTTGTAATTAGTAAGGAGTTCTAAGTTCTAACTATCTATACTTACTCTGAACTCAATTACTCAGTCGATAAAATCTGAACCAATTGAACATTGGAATGGACTTCAAAAATCGAGAGTCATCTAAGTAATTTTTATGAGCATCAACAACGCCGGCCTATCCGCAATGGCAGTTAGGTGTCGAATTTAGCGGATGGCTCGCGTGAAGTGTCGTCGTCACTGTTGATGCCTCTAAGTTTCGATGTTCAGTCTAAAACTCAGTTCGATTAGAACTTGTTCAACTCTCTTTTGATAAATTGAAGTGTTTGAACATTATTTAAAGGCTTTAGTGTTTGGTCTAATTAATTGGCTCCAAACAACAAAGATCGGATATGATCATGCAATTACAATTATATTTTATATACTTAATTGTTGACTAAATTAAATAAATTCAACGGTTGAATTTCTACAAAGTATAAGTATAGCTAGAAAGAATTAATTAATCAACATATACTATGTATTTTTTGCTTTTAACTAACATCACCATGAAGATAAGTTAACGTTTTTGTGTGTATTTATATTAGGGTCAATCATTGCATAATTTGCATAACGTAACGTTCGAATTATATAATGAGAAACTCAAATTGAATACTAACAATATAGCAAATTAATAATTGATCTATCAACATACAAATATCTGTGGATGCAAAATCTTATCGTGAGATCAGAAGATTTGTACGGTGATGTAAAACAATTTGGTATATTTGTTTGTTTTTTGTCGTATCGCTATCATTAAGAGTTAAATTAATTATTTAATTAATAAAAAAGTAATACTAATACGTTAAGCGTAAGAATATTTGCCTTTTTAAAATAATGGTTGGAAATATTAAAGTTAAATCTTGAAATAATTACATTTCCCACATCATATATATATGCTATTGCATAAAAAATTGTTCTCACCTCTTCCACAAGTTAGTGATTTTTATTTTATATGACAGCTAAATACATGACATACACTTATAATAATAAAGATATTTTAAGGTTAAACTTCCATCCAGATTTTGTTGATTTTGACATATGAATATCACTGTCAAGAAGAAAAGTCTCCGACTATGAAAATATATTGCCCCTGCCCCCCTAGGTTTAACTATTGCAATTAACTTACTCACATATGCATTTATTATTTGTTATGATTAAGCAAGAGGTTTCATTCCAAAAAGGCTAGACTATAAAAATAAAATTAATTTAACCTATAAGTCTCCCATTCATTAAAAATGTGGGACAAGTTTTCTTGCACTGGATCTGAGCTCCATTATTATATGGACTATGGTCAAGTCTAGTGGAAGTTATAAATAATTAAGAGAATAATTATTATAACTTTCGTTTATAATATCCGAAAGAAATTAAACTAAATCACAAGAAATCAAAGTAAAGGAATAAATAAAAAAAAAAATCGAAAAGTATTAAAAGTGGGAGACGAGCAAAACGCCAATTATAGATTGATTAATTAAGTAGTATTAATACTAGTCAATGCAAACCTTAATTTCATCAATGATGCGTCTTAACTATAGGATAATGTAAGTATAATATACTGCTTCCGTCCCATGTTTTCATTTTTTTCCCTCGGCTCGCCTCTACTTGTACTATTTATATTTTAATTAATAATTATGGTATTTAATTAAGTATTTTCTTGTTACACTAAAAATTCTAATTTAATTACATTAATTACTCAATCCTTAATTTACAACTAACAAAAAGTGTGAGTAGCATAGAAATGGAGAGAGTATATAAATTGTATTTAGAACATATGTTGATAATGAAATTATACTTGAGCAAACAACAATATTAGTGGAAAACCAACTATTTGGTGAAAATGATAGCATTGAGTGATTGAAATGACACGAGAGTATTGACAAATAAGAGAAACACTATAAATCGACAACTCGTGATTAGGTTGGATATTATGGATAGCAAAATTTTGAAGTTATGATAAGACGACTTGAATATGATAATGAGTTCCAACTATTCAACTTATAATTTTATTAAAAGTAATTATTGGAACACCAATAATTGGTTATCCTCATATCTTGGATATTTTAACTTAAGGTTTATAGCCCCAATCGTTTTATAAAATACATTCATAGACATGTTGTGGTATTAATCACATTTATAAAGTTTGGCTTTGAATATAAAATCTCATCATAGAAGCTAAAAACTACTTCTAGGTGTCAGATAAAATGAATATTTATCGGTCGATGCATCCACATTAAAACCAGAGTTCGAATGTTGACGAGAGCGATTTTGTTTCTATTGCAGTTTGTATTAAACTCCAAAAACTCAAATCCATATAGGGACTAGATCCGATACTAAGGTATGCATGATATGAGTCCAAAACACGAGCAAAGCCCGAGCAAAACTCAACATAATGATATACTTAGGGGTGGCAAATCGTGCGTGTCGGGTCGTTATCGTGTCGACACGATAACGACACGAACACGATAACAACAAACACGAACACGACCCGTTAAGAAAACCTCAAACACGAACACGAACACGACCCGCTACCCTCAGACACGAACACGACACGAACCCATTAACGACACGAACCGTTTCGGGTCAACACGACACGAACACGACACGAACCCATTAATGACACGAAAATGTATTGAAAAATGAAAATAATAAGAATAATAATATTAAAATATTATGTGTTAATAAGAATAATAACATTAAAATATTATGTGTTAACGGATAACACGAACACGACACGAACACGCATTGTTAACGGATAACACGAACTCGACACGAACACGACACGAACACGACACAAAATTTTCGTGTCCTTAATGGGTCGACCCGATAAGGACACGAACACGATAAGCTCTGACCCAAACCCATTAATTTCGTGCCGGTTTGTATCGTGTTATCGTGTCGTGTCAAAAATTGCCAGCCCTAGATATACTATATATATTATTCAAGAAACTAAAGAAAAGATCAATTATTCTAAAATAAAAAAAAAGAAGTAAAGTGAGATAGATAGAGTCTAAACAAAAGACCAGCGAGTCCAAAGTAACACGAGGCTCGTGGAGAAACACACAACCAACAAGAAGAAATCGCCCCAACATTTATATACATATATAATACATGAATGATTAAATGAAGAAACCATTTTAATGTTAGGAACTAGATAACCAATCTAGTTCATAAATGTTGCCTAAATGGATGATCAAGATTGATTTCACACTAAATATTGTTCTTTTAAATATACAACACTTTATGGTAATATTTCTTTATAATACATTAATCATATGTATTTTAGTGATTAAGTTTTTGAGATATTATGACAAATGTATTTTCCTTTGGTTGCCTTACATGAATGTTAACTTTTTAGTTACTAAACATATAATTTAAATTAGTCAAACTAAATTAAAATTAATCCACACTAATTAAATAGATCGAACTACTTGGAATCGACCTATACTAATGATCACGATAATTTATACAAGGTCCAGACGTCCTATAAAAAATCCTTTTCTAACTTTACATTATAATTTATCGAAGCCAGATCTAGTAAAGTGATTAAATACTTACAAATCTTGAACCCATTAATTACTAAAAAAAATAAAAAGATGTAGTAAAGTGGGACCCAATAATCATATGGGTTAGTAACCATTGGCTGCTGGGCTTCAAAAAGTCACTTGATTGTTTGTATATTTTTTCATTTGAGCCAAAGTCCAAATTAAATAAATTTGTCACAATTTTAATCTTTAAGATTTTTGCATTTTGGTGAATTCAAAGGTCATAAGACATTTCTCCGCAGCGCAACGGCCTTGACCCCTATTTATATATTGCTTGTTTTATTTTTTACATATTTTTAGTGTCAGTTTAACATTTATTAATTTTGATATATTATGTGATCTACATGTTTCCTACCGGAATTTGGTGCTGATATTTTTATTTTCTATGATAAATAAATTTTTTAATATGCTAAACGACAAAGACTTCTTTTGTTCTATTTCTATATAAAGTTTCAAGCGCCGTTTTATTATTTGCAAGAATTAATGCCCTTTTTTTTGCAAATATTTCAATGGTATTGAAATGCATCCTATGTTACGCTAGTCGGCAATAATTAGAAAATTTTAAAGTGAATTTGGAACTTATATAAAAAATGCTATGGATACCGTACGATTCAGTTTATTTTTTAGAACTTATGCAGACGTCACATTGGAATCAAATTTTATATTTAATTGAAATATGTAAAGTGACCTGATTTTAACAAATTCCACACCAACTAAGATATAATTAAGCTTCCTAAAACTTTGGGTTTATAATTATATTTATTGACATTTATTTCTTTGTCGTAAATTAAGAGTAAGAATAACGATTTGTTCTGTCACCATCCCACAATTATTATTAGTTTTTTTATTATAGAATTATGATAAATATATCAATTAATTTATCCCAGCAATTTATCTTAATCAAATTAGCTTAACAATTTATATATATACATTTCAAAAATAATTTACCTCAGTCAATAATGACTTCTTATTGTAATCAATTTGATGGGATATCTTATGTTATAAATTAAATGTGCAGAAACTTTCCATATAATTAGTTTGTGGGGTTATATTTAGAGTGTTTCCATAATTTATATATCTAGTTAAAATTGGAACTTATATATATTCATTTGTTAAAAATTTATTAGCATGACATGCCAAATAAGATTTGCTCGAGTAGGAAATTTTTTCTCCTTATAGCATAGTCCATATATCCATTGGGCCAAGCCCATAATTAAGGCGAAGCATTAGTCTGAAATGGGTTGGATCTTTCTCCATCCATTAACGGAGCCACATTGGGCTTATGGGCCCATGGACCTTAACAATTCTATATCTTATAAAATTTGTATTCAAGCACTATACATGTTCTAGTCCAAAATTATTTGGACCGTATTGATTTCATTTTACTTAAATAACTAATACTAATTTAATTAAAATCATTGTCATCTAGAATGTGACAAATGTTTCTACACAAATGGAGCACATATAATGGGTGAAACGTGTAAACTTTGGAACAAAGTCGAAATTAAACACACGATTTTAACCAACAACAAATATATGTCCCAATAAGATTACTCACCAAAACAAATGTAATTGCCGTATCAATTATGTTACCATATCAATTTAAACACCTATGCATGATTATGACTATCATTATCGAATCAATTATATAAAATTGGAAGGGTATAATCATTTTCAATTAATCAATAATTAATAGCCTTGACAACGCCAGTTTCTACAATCAATTGGGATGTAAAATCTGCATAATTCACAGTTATAAATAAGCCAGTCTATCAAATGACACACAACATCAAACTAACGGAGAATTTTACTTTTTGCTTTGCTCTCTCAATCTTGTTATTAAATAGCTTTGCTTTCTCCTTTAATATTGTCGCAGATGAAAATGCACTCATTTCCTTCAAAAACTCCATCACTTCCGACCCTTATGCTCCCTTGAGCACCAATTGGTCTCAAAATGCATCAGTTTGTAGTTGGATTGGTGTGTCGTGCGGCCTCAAGCACCGCCGTGTCACTGCTCTCAATCTCCGTGACTACGACCTTGCTGGAACTGTTGCTCCACATCTCGGAAACCTTTCGTTTCTAAGATATCTTGACATCAGTTCCAATAGTTTTACGGGGATGTTACCATTTGAGCTTTCTAAACTACGTCTTTTGAAGGTGATGAATGTGGGAGCAAATTCATTCACCGGAGAAATATCAACATGGTTAGATAGGTTACCTCAACTAGAGAAACTCTATATGCACAACAACACTTTCTTAGGTACAATTCCTGCATCTTTGTCTAACAATTCTAAGCTCCAAATGTTATACTTGGACGATAATCAGTTGAATGGTCCATACCACATGCTATTTTCAATGGGTCTTCCCTTAGTGAAATTAGAATTAGCAACAATAGCCTATCAGGTCGTCTTCCAAGTGATATTTGCAACAATATTCCCAACATCAAAATACTGTCACTCTCTAGTAACCGACTTGAAGGACATATTCCACCAAATATATGGAAATGCACACATCTAGAGATATTGTCATTATCGTACAACAATTTCAGTGGCAACATCCCACGTGAAATTGGGAGACTGAGAATGCTTACAGAGTTGTACTTGGGGTACATTAATGGTTATCAAGGTAAAAATTTCTTCTTACTCAAATATAAGGATATGTAATCAAATGCAAATTCTAAATATTGTACAAACTACAAACTATGATTTAGACCGTTAGAAAATATCAATAAATGACAAAATAACAGCAACATAAAATGTCAACGGTTGATGCTGCGTTGACATTTTTGTTGCTGTTATTTTGTCATTTATTGATATTTTCTAACGGTCTAAATCATATTGATGCTGTGTTGACATTTTTGTTGCTGTTATTTTTTTATCTGTTGACATTTTCTAACTGTCCAAATTATAGTTGGGAGTTTGTACAATATATATGTGATTCTACTCTAATGATCGAAAGTCACTAACCTATACTATCCTAATATGAAAAATTGATTATGATCTACAAATAAAAATTACTTATATAAGGTGTATTATTAGGAGGAGTGCCAGCTGAAATAGGAAATCTTTCAAGACTAGAGAGATTGAACATTGACAATGCTTCTCTAACTGGAGATATTCCATCTTCAATCTTCAACATGTCTTCCTTGACATACTTAAGCTTATCTAACAATAGCTTGTTAGGAAGTATCCTAACTCTCCTGAATACACCGAAGCTTGAGACTTTATATCTTGATCATAACAAGTTGACAGGTATGTATGCCAATCTCATAATATTGTCACAAATGTGTTCCTTACCTACATAACACTTTGCAATTAAAACTAGTTAAGTGTTCACATAGGGTGTGCAGGCTCTCTTACTTTACTCTTTCTCCACTTTATCTATTTATTATGATTTTCTATAACGAGTGTAAGAAAGAAGCAACTCAGCTATGAGGGAACGAACGTAGAATATATTTAAGGGACTGTTTGACAATATCTTGTTCGATTTGATAACTCCAAGATGAGATAAGATGTTATCTACCCTAGAGGGGACATGATCAGAGGACCACGAAATCACTCACTCTGGTACTATAACGGTCACAGGAGGAATTCTAGCTGAGATAGGAAATCTTTCGAGACTCGAGATATTATACATTGGAAGCTCTTACTTAACCGGTGAAATTCCATCTTCGATCTTCAACATGTCTTCCTTAACATACTTGAGTTTTTGCCGTAATAGTTTGTCAGGTACTATCTGATACGACCCTAATCCACGAGAGGCCGATGGACGACGAGACGGAGATGCACGAGCCCATGCAGCTGGACATTTCGACGTCAGCCGGAGACGAGGAATCGGATCAAAGGGGCAGATCGAAGAGCAGAGCTACCAAGAAGGAGCGTCCGAGAAGGAACGCCCCTCGACCTGCCAAGTATCGAGACTTCGTCCAATATTAGAGATATATTTGTTTTGATTTGTTTTTGAATTGTTTTTGGTTTATTTCCTTATTTTGCAGAACTATTTATTATTATGATAGAGTCGAATCTTTTCGGGTTTTCTTCTTGATTCTTTCCCGAATCGTAAGTCCGAATCAAGTAGGGGGAATTCTATAAATTGTAGAATTCCCATAGATCGAGTCATTGAGAATTAAAGTAATAAAAACAATTTTTCTCATCTCTTGTTCTCTAAACCCTAGCCTCACGTTAGGGTTGATAATTGCTACTTCAATTCATCGTTTCGTGTGCTCTGCCAATCGATAGGATCCCGCATCCTATCAACTGGTGCTTTCTTGATTTTCTCTTCCCCCGCACACCTTCGCCATGGCAGGAGAAACTAGTGCGACGACCGACGGTACGCCGCCCAAGGAGTTTACCCTCAACGAAGTTGGTCGGACGGTTTACGACATGACGGTTCGGCTAGCCAACGACGAAAAGAAGATCCAGGCCAACCGATTCGCCCATGAGTCGTTTGAACGGCAACAGACGTCTCTCAATAAGAGCGTCGAGGATCACATCACACGGTTGCAGGTTACGATGGAGGAATTGGGGAAGAAGCCGCCGGATAGAGCAGCGACTTTGGCGGCGACTAACCCACGCGGATGGTCGCTACCCCGCTCCATCCTCGTCAAACCAGTAGGTTTCGATGCGGAGGCTTGGCCGAAACTCAAGGTCCAACCCCCACGTTTCGGTGGTGAGGGGGTTAATTTGTGGATTAAAAAGGTTCAAAAGTATTACAACCACAACTTCACACCTTTGGTGGACAGACTTTATCTCACAGAGTTCTTATTGGATGATTCGGCTGCGGAGTGGTTTGGTTTTTGGGAATCTAATAGCGAGGGCCGCAGTTGGGAGGACTTTTTGATGGACATCAAGCGACGTTCTGACCCTGATCTCTACGAAGACTATGTCGGCCGCCTAGCTGCCCTGCGCCAAACCGGTTCTCTAGATGCCTAACTGGCCGAGTTTGAACCACTCCTCCGGAAGGTGTCGAATGTGGGCGACAGCACTCTGACATCGCTTTTTATAGCAGGGCTCGCATCGTCATTGAAACACGAATTACTTATCAGAAGACCGTCGTCTCTGAGCGACGCCATCGCCTTAGCTCAGCAGCTTGCAGCCTGCCGCGCCGCCTCGGCGCAGCCAGTTCAGCCCAGCGCTCGCCAACCATGGCAGCGTCGTGATCTTCGGGCGCCAGCATCGGATGTCGCGATTGAAACAAAACAACTTACCGGCCCAAAACCACCGGCTACGACTCCTAAACAATTGAGGGAGGGTAGCCCACGAGACTACCCGGTTTTACGGATCTCCGCGGCTGAGAGGGCAGACCGGACAGCTCGGAACCTTTGTTGGTACTGTCCGGAAAAATACACCCATGCGCAATGAAATTTTACGTCCTTATTGGTGAGGACAGTGAGGACGAGGACTCAACCATTCCTCTTCACGACCACCAAGATGACGATGGAGTTCATATGGAAATAACTGGGGATGTGTCTCGCATATTTGTCATTGGGCCGAATGTAGTTTTGGGAGTGCAGTGGCTTCAGGACTTGGGTGATGTTACGAAGAATTACAGAACGCTGTTGATGAAATTTGAGCTTGACTCGGGGCCCGTTTGTTTGCAAGGGGAAGACACACCCCCGCGAAGAATTTCGTGCAACAGTTTGTTCTCACTGATTGCTCAGGAACCGGAAGCCCAGTTATTTGAGCTCCTCCAGATCGACCAATCTATGGTCACGGAAAAGGCCCTGGTTCTCCCCATCAATCCCCTGTTGACCGAAACTCTGGCCGCTTATGACGGGGTGTTCACCGTTCCAACTAGTTTACCGCCTTCGCGCCAGTGGGACCATAGAATTCACCTTCCACCGACTTCCAAGCCAATCAATGTCAGGCCTTATCGCTACCCACATTTTCAGAAGGCGAAAATTGAGAAGCAGGTCCGTGAGATGCTCCACCAGGGCGTTATACAACCAAGTACGAGCCCTTTCTCGTTGCCGGTTTTGTTGGTACGAAAGAAGGATGACACTTTTCGATTTTGTGTGGATTACCGTGCCTTGAACGCTGCCACCACACCGGACCATTTCCCAATTCCCACGGCAGACGAGCTTTTCGATGAACTACACGCTGCCAGAATTTTCTCTAAGTTGGATCTTCGATCGGGCTATCACCAGATTCGCATGCATGAGGATGATATCCATAAGACTGCGTTCCGCACACACGACGGGCATTTTGAGTTTCTCGTCACGCCTTTTGGGATCACTAACGCTCCGTCCACTTTTCAGGCAGCTATGAATAGCATCTTCCAGCCTCTCCTCCGCAAGTTTGTTATTGTTTTTTTGATGACATCCTCGTCTACAGCAACACGATGGCCGATCACATCCGGCACCTCACCGAGGTCCTGTCTACTCTTCAGGAAAATTCTTTTTTCATCAAGCAATCCAAATGTGCCTTTGGGGTGGCCACGATCGATTACCTAGGTCATATTATTACGGCAAGGGAGCTGCATGCGGACCCGACCAAGATTGAAGCCATGATAAATTGGCCGCCTCCCGCCAACGTCAAGCAGCTCCGCGGTTTCCTCGCTTTAACTGGGTACTACCGTCGTTTCGTCAAGAATTATTCAATTATTGCGGCCCCATTGACGGAGCTCTTGAAGAAGGATTCGTTTAGGTGGACTGACGCGGCCTCGCAGAGTTTCACCGACTTGAAGGCGGCCATGAGCTCCGCTCCCGTCCTCCGTCTACCTGACTTCACAATGCCATTTGTAATTGAGACGGACGCATCTGACTTTGGAATTGGGGCTGTCCTAATGCAGCAAAACCACCCTATTGCTTACTTTAGCAAGAAATTGGGCCCGAGGAGACGCATGGCTTCTACTTATCACAAAGAGCTCTACGCAATTGTTGAGGCGGTACAAAAATGGCGCCAATATTTGTTGGGTCGGGAGTTCATAATACGTAGCGATCAGCGGAGTCTTAAGGAGTTACTGTCACAGGTGGTGCAAACACCGGATCAACAATTTTATGTCCGGAAACTTATGGGGTTCAAATTTACCATCGAATACAAGGCCGACGCTGCAAACAAAGTTGCCGATGCTCTGTCTCGCCAAGAAGATATTATCGGACCCGAGGCCCCGAAGCTTCTCGAGCTTTATACACGGCCAATGCCGGCTGTTTTGGACGTAGTCCGGGCGGAAAATGGATCGCTCCCGGACATGCTACGACTACATGCCGAGGTGGCGGGTGGTACTGGACCAAAGCATGTATCTGTGACAGATGGTTTATTGTATTTTAAGCGGCGTCTATTCGTCAGCCGGGATTCTGCGGTCTGCAGGGCTATTTTGGAGGAATGCCACGATGCGCCGGCAGCAGGGCATCCGGGGGAGCGGCGGACTTTCGCCCGTGTCGCCTCTTTGTTCTATTGGCAGGGTCTCCGCAAGGATGTTCGTGATTATGTGGCTGCATGCTTTACATGTCAAGCTACGAAGTATGTTCGTGATAAGCCCAACGTTCTGATTCAGCCGTTACCGATCCCTGACATGGTATGGGAGGCGGCTTCAATGGATTTCATAGTGGGGCTTCCCCCTTCTTTCGGATACACCGCAGTGATGGTTGTGGTCGATCGTCTCTCTAAATATGCGCATTTTGGTGCTTTGAAGTCGGGGTTCGATGCGCCTAACGTGGCACGGCTCTTTGTTGACACCATAGTAAAGCTACACGGTTTTCCAAAAAGGCTCCTGTCGGATCGGGATTCTATTTTCATGAGTGATTTTTGGGACGAGTTGCTTTCTCTTAGTGGAACGAAACTGCAATTCACAACGGCCTACCATCCCCAAACGGATGGCCAATCCGAGGTGACGAACCGTGCATTGGAACAGTATTTGCGTGCCTTTGTCTATGATCGTCCCAAGCGGTGGTTCGCTCTCCTACCTGATGGGGTTTTGGTGCCCCTTGCACTGACGGAAGACTTGTACAAAACAAATAAATCAGACACGGATCTATTTGACCGATTATGCGATTAATCAATTTACATGTTAAATAGATAATTGCATGCTAGAACGCAAATAATTCATGCTCAAAGAAAGTAAATCCTAAAACATGAATTCTACGGTTTAGGGTTACCGATTTGATTCTCCAAAGAATCGCCGATTGCTCGCGCCTTCTCCACGTGATGATCTTCAATACTAGACCACGGATCTTCTCTCTGGTTCTCGAACTGTACTCGATATCAGGGTGGGACTGATCTTATCAAAATACTAGGACTCGAATAAAGAAGACAGAAGAAATCCTTTTGGGAATAGGTGAAAATTTTGAAATCTCCTTCAGCTGGGGAATTCGAAAATTTCGAATTTTTCAAGAATGAAAATTGTGATTATTTTGTCTCCTTTATTC
>NC_062966.1:27366726-27426012 GCF_023119035.1 Salvia hispanica | reverse complement strand
GACTTCTTGGTAATGTGGAATATCTGATATCTCTCTCTTTATTTTGAGAGTTATCACGTTGTTAGGCTTTTGTAGTTCATATCTTGATCTTCATACAAGAATTATATCTTTGAAGATTACAGAACTTATAACAATACATCATTTGGGACAAACCTTAAAACATGCCTCAGTACTCAACTCCAATTTCTTGGACACTTTTCCAACACGTGTTGGAACAACATTACACCTTGAGATGTGCTAGACTAGAGTCGCTCTAGTCCACAACTCGTGTTTTGTAGAAGGTACTGATGTTGGTAGTTTCTTTAATGTTTATCCCATCAATGATAAGATTTTAATGAGTACAACTCATCACTTAATCAAACTTGTCTTAGAAAGACTTTGATTCCTTCTTACATAACTATCCCATTCATTAGGTGAATGCTTGGATTCGTTAATGGAGATTAGACTCCCACTACTGATCATAACCCTTTGCTCGTCTTCTTATGGTGTAAACCATTAAGACTCGCTAGTCTTTCTATATTGCACTTCTATAAGTATTCTGAATCAAACGATTCTAACTCATAGTGCATCAAACAGACTTTCTCAACTGTCAAGCTATTTAACGAAATGTTAAAATCTTGATAGTCTAGATCAGTTCAAACAATTTCTAAGTATTTTCTTGGCCTTAAGGCTAAGAGCCATAAATACTTTATCATTCAATGATTAAGAAGTTGATGTGTTGTTGAATACTCAACCTTGTCGCACTTATATTATTTTAATACTATGATGCCCTAAGCATCAACCATAAAATAATAGTTGAGCATTAATAGCTCCCACTGCAACAAAAACCTAACTGGATCAAGATCTCTTATTTAGAAGTTGCATTGTCATGTAAGTCATTGTCCTTCTATAAAATAGGTCAATCCAACTCACAAAACATCTTTACTCGCTTTAAACAAACTTCGATGACAATCCAGGCTCTCCCATTTCCATATCTAGTCTTTTGTTCAAATGAACTAGGACTTAAGAAAAATGCAGCCTTTATGAATTCGTCATCTATCATGTTACTTTCCTCTAACAGTAATATAACGACTATTATTCTGAAGATTTTCTACTTTTTAGCTAAACCTTCTTATAGTCATTCTTTATTACTTTAGGCGATGACTTGTGTCAGAAACTATTTGAGGATCTGTTGATCACTCAAAACATTCTGTCACTCTAGGATATTCCAATCGAATCATCTTGACAGATTCTATTGATATCCATCTTTCATCGTCATTAACCAAGACTTGTCGAGCTACTTAAAGGAAAATAGCTTGACCTTATTCCTCAAAGAGCTTGTCAAGTACATGTATAATGCATTCTTGAACATTCTTCGTGGAATTATGTCGAGGAAATGGAGGACATGAATCATTGAGTATAAACTCCAAGCTTTCAGCGATGAGAATCTTATCCATTTTCGTTTCCGGTCTACATAATTTAGGCATTCAAGTTTTCTTTCTTTAAGGATCGCAGACAAATATTAAATGATATAATGAAGATTTGGCAAATAAACTTATTATCACATACTCATGCTCAATACATAATCACAAATAACCACAAAACAATTATGTATCTTACAACTGCAAAATTAATAAATTGTATCCTCCTCTGGAGGTTAATACACATTAAAATTTTGACAATTTTACTGGTCACAACACCGACGCATCAATAGCTTCCTCCTCTGGAGGTTGACACGCCTAATGCTGCCTAAGCACGACCATCAGATTTAGCATTACAGAATTTTATTTCTACAACACACTCCCATAACAATGTTCATGTGTTGATAACAAAATCAAGCTATCTCATAAATTCTGATTGAACCCTGAAACTCGCAGTTCCTTAGGATTATTGTCCCCACTCTGCAGGTGGCAATAATATTGGGAACCACTTTCTAGTTCATTCTATTTATTATGTGAGAAGTCCGCCCTTATGAACTTACTGTTTTCGTAGGATTATTGTCCCTACTCTGTAGGTGGCGATAATATTAGAAAATCAGCTTCACAAAATTTGGCAGTCCAACCGATGGAGACCATATACAACGCACTTGTTGTAATCATCACTTAGATATTTTTATATGGTTTTTGCATAATTATCACATAAGCAGATAAAACAGATAATCCACTTAAAATAGATAAACACCAAATAAACAGATAAATCCATTTAATGCATGGCATTTAAACACAGGATAATTATCGACAATTATTTAATCTAGTCAAGGGAGAATCAATTAAATAATTAAGTTTTATATTGGATCATAATTATCCAATTACTGATAGGATTTATCAAGATAGAGTTAACTATCTAAATCCATTTAGGATTATTCTAGATTTTATTTCGATAAAATCAAATCCTACAATTCAAGATAACGTTGATCTAGGATTATCATTATTTAAATCGTACTAGGATATTACTAGATAGAAACAATTCCACCATCATCCATAAGATAAAAATAAAATCCTATCAACCAAGATTTATACAAATCTTAATTCTATTTAGAATAGACATCCAGAATATATCAAACATTTCTTAGGATTTCTTAGATAAATAAATTTATCTAAATCCAATTAAATAAGGATTTTCTTATATATCATCTTTATCCTAATCTATCTAGGATATAAATCCAAAAGATAAGGATAACTTGGATTAATACTTATTTTAATCCATCTAAGATTGTCTTAATAGAATTAAATCTATTCAAATCTATAGGATAAAATAAATTAATATAAATATTTATCCTAATACATCTAGGATTTATCTTAGAATAAATCTATATAAATCCATAGAATAAGATAATATTATATTATAATTATTCAAATCTATCCAAGATCTATCTAGGAACAAATCCATATAAATCTATAAGATAAGAATAAAATATTATATTATCACTATCCAAATCCATCTAGAATTTATCTATGAATAAATTCATATAAATTCATAGGACAAGAATAAAATAATAATATTATTATTATCTAAATCCAACTAGGATTTGTCTAAGGATAAATCCACATTAATCCATAGGATATAGATAATATTAGATTGTCATTATCCAAATTTAACTAGGACTTTCGTCTAGGAATTAAATCCCTACAAATCCATAAAGTAAGGATAAAATCTAATTAATCCATGATTTAATTCATAATTAAATCTCATATAATATATAAAATCCACAAAAGATATATTCAAATCTTATTTTCAAATTAATCTTTAATTATTTCCAAAATTGAATCCAAGGATTTGAAATCCTAATCAAATTTGGAAACCGAAGAGACGCCAGGAATTCACGCCGCATTTAAAAAGATATGCAATCATCAACTTTGAATTTGATTCCACAAATAGAGAATTAAATTCCTTCGCACTTCTACGTCCTTGTGTTCGAACAAATAAACAATCAAACAAAACACGCTGCGAAGAAAAACACGCATTCAAGAAATTCACATAACATGAAATTAATCCACATAATCAGAGCCAAAAATTTGGCTCTGATACCAATTGATGGGGTTTTGGTGCCCCTTGCACAGCGGAAGACTTGTACAAAACAAATAAATCAGACACGGATCTATTTGACCGATTATGCGATTAATCAATTCACATGTTAAACAGATAATTGCATGCTAGAACGCAAATAATTCATGCTCAAAGAAAGTAAATCCTAAAACATGAATTCTACGGTTTAGGGTTACCGATTTGATTCTCCAAAGAATCGTCGATTGCTCGCGCCTTCTCCACGTGATGATCTTCAATACTAGACCACAGATCTTCTCTCTGGTTCCCGAACTGTATCTCGATATCAGGGTGGACTGATCTTATCAAAATATTAGGACTCGAATAAAGAAGACAGAAGAAATCCTTTTGGGAATAGGTGAAAATTTTGAAATCTCCTTCAGCTGGGGAATTCGAAAATTTCGAATTTTTCAAGAATGAAAATTGTGATTATTTTGTCTCCTTTATTCTCCTATTTATATTAAGTTCCTTTTGGGCCCAGACAGGGATCTATGGAAGGTTTTGGATATGGGCTCATCCAATTAGCTTTTTACTAATTAAATTGAACCAACAATTTAATATAAGCTTATATTGGAATATTACGAGCAGCCACTACAGAAGTAATATTGAACTCTCCCCGTCTAAATCCGAAATTACAAGTAATCCGGGTTTCCACTTTTATTATTTATTTCCCGCGCTTAAGATATAAATGTCCATTAATTAATTAATGTCTACTATGGACTTAATTAATTAATATCTTATTAATTCCAAGAGTGGACTTAGCAAGAAACATTTATTTATTATTCATAGAGTAATAAAACTCCAACTGGCCAGTTTTCCGAATAATAAAACCTTGTTCGAGCTCCTCTTGAGGACATTATCAAACGAGACTTACCTCGCGCACGTTTCAACATAATAGCAATCCTAGCACCGCTAGATATTAATCACCACTACCCAATATATCAGGATTATTGGGTTGCGAAAAACCCGCACCATTTGATAAGTCAAAGTAGTGCATAATCAATACCGTATGCTCAATACTAACATATGTAGATTAAGAAATAATATTTTATCAAGACCTAGTCTTTCGGTAGATAGCATAAAGACACGTCTTGCTGTTAGATCCGTTCAGTGCTATACCACACCAATGTCATCTTATTTTAGTAAGGCTTAGAAATATGCGGACTGACATTGCAACCTTTCACGATAGGTAGTCTAAGCCTATCTAGGTTGTGAAATTCTTCTTTTTCTTTTGCAAAGCATTGCATAGATCTGACCGTGTTACCTTAAAGTGGACGACGCCCACAACCGGTCTACTAAGCAAAAGACTTAGACTTTGTTTACTTCTTATGCATTTAAATGTTTGTAAAACATCTTATAAATGCACAAGCAAATACAATGTAATAATAATAGTGATTCTATTCGTGCGAGACTGCTCGAATAATACTGAATCGGGTTAAAAGTGGATTGTAGAGTTTTACGTATACAAGCAAGATTCTATTCGAGCGAAACTTGCTCGAAACATGCTTTTCAGTATACCAAACCTAACACTACCGTGGGCTGAGCTAGCCCTCAATTGCAGTGTTAACTCGAGTATTGGGATGTCTCCGTTTCAAGCCCTTTATGGCAGGGAGCCGCCTAGTTTGTTTGATACTTATGCACGTCCCTCTCATAATGTTGAGGTAGCTGAGCTGTTGGCTGAACGGGAAGAAACCTTGCGTGCCTTGAAGCTGCGAATTCAGCGAACTCAACATTCGATGGCAGAATTCACGAATCACAAGAGGAAGGATGTGGAATTTAAGGTGGGTGACTCGGTTCTCCTTAAACTCCAGCCGTACCGCCAAAAGTCGGTGGGACGGCCGCTCTCGAACAAGCTTGCTCGACGTTACTATGGTCCATACACGATTCTTGAACGCATTGGGAAGGTTGCATATCGACTTCAACTTCCCGCGGACAGCAGAATTCATGATGTCTTCCACGTCTCCTTGCTCAAAGCTTTTGTTCCTAATAAATCAGTGGGGGTCGGTTTGCTGCCTGAGTTTAGTCGGAGCCAGCCGCGTGATACCCCTGTGGAAGCTACGCAGAAGCGTACAGTTTTGGTGAATCGAGTTCCCCAGGTTCAGTGGTTGGTCCGATGGTCGTCGGATGTGCATGCTGCACCGTCGTGGGAACCTGAAGAGCTCATTCGGTCTCATTTTCCTACTTTGCGCCTCGAGGACAAGGACGCTGTTAAGGGAAGGGGAGTTGATACGACCCTAATCCACGAGAGGCCGATGGACAACGAGACGGAGCTGCACGAGCCCATGCAGCTAGACATTTCGACGTCAGCCGGCGAGGAGGAATCAGATCAAAGGGGCAGATCGAAGAGCAGAGCTACCAAGAAGGAGCGTCCGAGAAGGAACGCCCCTCGACCTGCCAAGTATCGAGACTTCGTCCAATATTAGAGATATATTTGTTTTGATTTGTTTTTGAATTGTTTTTGGTTTATTTCCTTATTTTGCAGAACTATTTATTATTATGATAGAGTCAAATCTTTTCGGGTTTTCTTCTTGATTCTTTCCCGAATCGTAAGTCCGAATCAAGTAGGGGGAATGTAGAATTCCCATAGATCGAGTCATTGAGAATTAAAGTAATAAAAACACTTTTTCTCATCTCTTGTTCTCTAAACCCTAGCCTCACGTTAGGGTTGATAATTGCTACTTCAATTCATCGTTTCGTGTGCTCTACCAATCGATAGGATCCCGCATCCTATCACTATCCCAACTTTTAGCAATCTACCAAAGCTTGAGAAGTTATATCTTCATAGGAACAAGTTGACAGGTATGTACTATTTAAAAATTGTAACATGCAAAATCAAATATAGACATATAGTTCATATAGTTGACATGCAAAATTGTTTTGATATAGTGTTGTTTTGTTAGTTAATGAAGAGATAGTAAAGTAAGAAAGAGGAAAAGGTAGAGATACTGTTGTATCTATTTTAGGAAACGTTTCATTTTTAATGAGATAGAGAGAGTATTATATTTTTAAATTTATTAGATATCATTCTCTGAAACATCTTTAGAGAAAAAATGCACTACTTCCTCTGTCCACAAATAATCGTTTCATTTTACCATTTTCGTGTGTCCATAAATAAATATCCATTTACATATTTACTGCTTTTGGTAATGGACCTCACATTCCAATAACTTTATGTCACTCACATTCATTATAAAACTGATATATAAAAATATGACCCACCATCCACTAGCCTTTTCAACCTACTATATTTTTTAAAACTCGTGTCCGGTTAAACTTGGCCTTCTATTTATGGACGGATGGAGTAATATTTCAAGTAAAAACACTCTTAGGCTGAGCCCTGATTTACATGTCCCACATCAAGATACTGACACTCTCAATTGACTGACTCAAAGGGCGTATTCCAACAAATATATGGAACTGCAAACATCTCGAATTGGTGAACCTAGAGTACAACATTCTTAGTGGCAATATTCCTCGTGCAATTGGAAATGCAAGCATGCTTAAAATAAGGTTGTTTGTCGTCGAATCATTTCACATGTATTCAACCCAATATTTTCCTTTTTTGCATCTTTACAAACTTTTAAATATCATAAACTTTTTTTTCCAAATTAAAAAAAAAAAATCTTTAATTTGCGTAGGTGAATTACGAATTGTTGTATTTTGATAACTCACTCAGTCCACTAAAAATAGTCCTATTCGGTAATGACACGAGTTTTAATAAAAAATTACTTCCTCCGTCCTCGATAATGGTCACTTTGACCGGGCACGGGTTTTAAGAATTGTAATGAAAAGTGAGTTGAAAAAGTTAGTGGAATGTGGGTCCTACCTTTATATAATAGTTTTATAATAAAACGTGAGTAGGAATGAGTTAGTGGAATATGGAGTCCACTACCAAAAATGGTAAAAGTGAAATGAGACAAATTATGTGGGACGGCCCGAAATGGAATACTGGGTCGAATTATCTGGGACGGAAGGAGTAGTAAATTAAAAGAGGAAAGAATAATAAATGGATATAGTGGAGGAGAGAAATGTAAAAAATGGATTAAGTATGAGAGAAACAGATGATGGATAGATGGGGATATAGATGGTAGGTATAACTTGTAAAATAAGTAGGAATTTAAGAATAATTATTTGAGAGAACCTTTTTATTTTTCAAAGGAGACTATTTTTGAATGCCTAGACAATGGAAAAATGAGTTTTTTTTTTTTTAGGATGGAGGAAGCGTTATTATAACTTGGTTTGTATAATATTGCACCTTTTGTATTAATACTCCCTCCTTCCCGGTTAAGATAGCAAATTTCTTATTCGACACGTGATTTTAGGAGTTGCTGGTTAATATAGTAAATTGGAGAGAGAAAGAGTGAGTGTAAGTATTAAATCGAGAGAGAAACCAAAAATAGAAACGTGTCATTTTGGTTAAGATAAACTAAAAAGGAAAGTGTATTATCTTGGTTGCGACTGAGAGAGTATAATTTATATAAATTTTAATGTTACTACCTCATTTATTGCTATGTAAACGACAGGCGAATTACCACAAGTGATTGGCTCCCTGCCCGCACTCGAAATTTTAATTGTATTCAACAATTCTTTAAATGGATCCATCCCATCTTCCATATTCAACATTTCAAGATTGACACAATTTCAAACTTCATTCAATGAGTTGAATGGCACTCTTCCATCAGAAATGGGAAATTCACTTCCCAATCTTGAACATCTATATTTATCGTACAACAGATTCAGTGGCCCAATTCCAAACTCTATTAACAATGCTTCTAAACTTATAGAGTTGGAGATGGCTGTCAACTCATTTAGTGGCTCCATACCCGAGTTAAGTAATTTGAAGCTCCTCCAAAATCTTCGACTTTGGGGAAATAATTTGAGCGGAGCTGAATTCCCAACTCGGGAGTTGACATTTCTCTCTTTGTTAACTAATTGTCGACATTTGAAGATCTTGCAAGTGTCATTCAATCCACCGACTGGCATCCTACCTCCTTCAATTGGGAATCTTTCCTTATCTCTTGAGCAGATTGTAGCATTAGACAACAATATCATGGGCCCCATTCCAATAGGAATAGGAAACTTAAGTAGTTTGTTATTACTAAAGTTGGCTGAAAATGAGCTAAGTGGACCCATTCCACCAACAATTGGAAACTTGAAGGATCTCCAAAGACTAAATCTTAATGGCAGCCATTTGGTTGGGTCTATACCTAATGATCTTTGCAAAATGTATCATTTGGGAGACTTGGACCTTTCTGGTAACATGTTTGTGGGTCCAATACCTGAATGTTTGGGTGATGTTAAATCATTGAGAAAGATCAACTTAGGCTCCTTCGTGCACCTCTGCATGACGTTCTTGGGCCGTCTGGGCAGGGTCTCTATCAACTCCCCCCTTGATAAAAGTATCCTTGTCCTCAAGGAGAAGCGTCGGAAAATGACGTAGCAAGTCGTCCCGGGTTTCCCATGACAACATTGATGGATCCGAGGACCAAGTGGTGAGCCATTGAACCTGAGGAACGCCATCTACCAGCACAACTCTCTCGGCCGTTGCTCGAACAGGGGAATCAATCGGCCTGCTCCCCTTGAAGCTATTGGGCAGTTGGGAGAGTGCCGAGTCTGATATGGGAGGGACAAATGGCTTGAGGAGAGAGACATGGAACACATCATGAATTCGATCCCTAAGGGCAATCGAAGGCGGTAAGCCACAACACCGATACGTTAGGTGACCTCATACAGGCCGTAGTACCTTCTACTGAGCTTGGCGGAGAGCGGTTTCCCTACTGAGATCTGACGGTATAGTTGTAGGCGTAACAGTACCTTATCTCCAATGCGGAATTCGACGTCAGAGCGGTGTTTGTTAGCTGCCTGCGTCATCAAAGCTTGGGCATGAGTAAGGCTCTTCTTCAAAATGCCCAACAGAGCCGTGCGCTCGCCCAGATTAGCAGCCACCGCGGCATTGTTAGCAGGTTTCGCTGGTGTTCCAAAAACATTCGGAGGATCCCTCCCATAAAGAGCCTTGAACGGCAACATGCCGATGCTCACATTGGTGCTACAATTCATCGCGAGCTCTGCCCATGGCAAATAATCAAACCACTTCTTCGGTTGTTCGAATGTGAACGCTCGGAGATACTGCTCGAGGGCGCGGTTAGTCACCTCCGTTTTCCCGTCCGTTTGCGGGTGATATGCCGTTATAAACTGCAGTTTAGTACCGCTCAGTGACAACAATTCTGTCCAAAAATCACTCATAAAAATGGCATCACGATCTGAGAGCAGCCTCTCTGGAAAGCCGTGTAACTTCACCACGGTGTTGACGAACAACTTAGCCACTTTGGGGGTGTCGAAACCCGGCTGTAAAGCCCCAAAGTGAGCATACTTGGAAAGGCGGTCTACGACCACCATAATTGCAGTGTAACCATTAGATGAAGGGAGGCCCAAAATAAAATCCATGGAGGCAGCTGACCATACCGTGTCAGGAATCGGGAGAGGTTGAAGAAGGCCCGATGGTTTATCAGTGATGTAATTTGTCGCCTGGCAGACGGCACAAGCCGCAACGAAGCGACGGACGTCGGCTTTCATCCCAGGCAGCCACTCTCGCAAAGGTGCGTTTTTCTCCTGGATAGCCAGCAGTTTTCACGCTGTGTGATTCTTCTAAAATATCAGTTCGGACGGATGAATCGCGGCTGAGATAGAGGCTGTGCTTGAAGAACAAAATTCTGTCAGCCACTGAGATGTGCATAGGTGCTGCTCGGTCAGCAACAGCTTGGTGCAGGTGCACCAGATCTGGCAGCTTATCATTCTCGGCCTTGATCGTTTCCATAATTGCAGGGAGTGGGTGTGCGTACATAGCAACCAACGCAGCCTCCTCGGCTTGGGGGTCAGGGTCACGGCGAGAGAGTGCGTCGGCGACCCGATTAGATGCCCCTGATTTATATTCGATCCGAAACTTGAATCCCATGAGCTTTCGGATGTAGAATTGATGTCCGGCGTCTGCACAATCTGAGATAAAAGGTCCTTCAAGCTCCACTGATCGCTTCGGATAACAAACTCGCGCCCTAACAAGTATTGACGCCATTTTTGGACTGCTTCAATGATCGCGTACAACTCCTTGTGGTAGGTTGACGCTACGCGACGTTTAGGCCCCAATTTTTGCTAAAGAAGGCCAACGGATGCCCATGTTGGAGCAACACTGCTCCAATCCTGAAATCGGAAGCATCAGTTTCAATAGTAAATGGAGCTTCGAAGTCGGGTAGACGCAGCACGGGCCCCTCTGTCATGGCCCGTTTGAGGGCAGCAAAGCTCTCCTCTGCTGTCAGTGTCCACTGAAAATTCTCCTTTCGCAGTAGATCAGTGCGGTTATAATTGAATAGTGCTTGACGAAGCGGCGGTAATAGCCCGTCAGACCAAGAAAACCCCTCAATTGCTTGACCGGTGTTGGCCATGCCGTCATTGATTCAATCTTTGCTTGATCAGCCCGCAGTTCTCCAGCCGATATAATATGATCGAGATAGTCGATCGTTCCCATGCCAAATGCATATTTCGAGGCTTTGACATAAAATGAATTGAGCTGCAGAATACTAAGGACCTGCTTCAAATGGGCAGCGTGCTTGTTTATCGTGGGACTATAGACGAGTATATCGTCGAAGAAAACAATCACAAATCTGCGAAGAAAGGGCTTGAAAACACTGTTCATCGCCGCTTGGAATGTTGATGGAGCATTCGTCAGCTCAAACGGCATCACTAGGAATTCGAAATGCCCGTCGTGTGTGCGGAACGCCGTCTTATGCACATCTGCCATATTCGTTCGGATTTGGTGGTATCCCGAGCGCATGTCAAGTTTAGAAAATACCCGTGCTTTGTTGAGCTCGTCAAACAACTCGTCTGCCGTTGGGATCGGGAAATGGTCCGGAGTTGTAGCTGCATTTAGTGCTCTATAGTCGACACAAAATCGGAAGGAACCATTCTTCTTTCGCACTAAGAGGACAGGAGATGAGAACGGGTTGGTTCTCGGTTGAATCACACCTTGGGAAAACATCTCTTTCACCTGCCGTTCGATCTCAGTTTTCTGAAAATAAGGGTACCTGTATGGCTTCACATTGATCGGTTTCGTACCCTCGGGTAGGTGAATTCTGTGGTCCCACTGTCGCGGTGGTGGTAGAGTAGTTGGGACAGAGAAAACTGAGTCAAAAGTCTCCAAGACTGCCGTGAGACATGGAGCAGGGGTGGGATCCCCTTGGTTGGGAACGAAGGGCCTGGACTGGTTGGGTGCTGAGATGATTTCAAATACTGCACAGTCCGGCTCTTGTCCAATGAGCGAGAATAAATTGTTGTAAGAAATCTGCCGCGGGGTCGAGCTTTCTCCGCGCAAGAAGACCTGTTGGCTTCCCCATTCAAACTGCATAGTCAGATTGCGATAATGTTTTGTAACATCGCCCAATTCCTGCAGCCATTGGACTCCTAGGATGACGTCCGGCCCCTCTACTTGCAGTATAAATAGGTCGATGTCGAACCCATGACCTTGCAGTAAAACAGGAGTTTTTAGGCAAGCAAAATTACAACGTAAGGACGCTCCATTACCAACAAAGACACGAAAAGGAGTTACAGAGCGGATAGGGAGACTTAGCTTTTCCGCGATGGTGGGCTTGATGAAGTTATGGGTACTGCCACCATCAATCAGTACGAACACCTGCGAACCATTGATATCGTCGAGGAGGTGAATAGACCGTGGTCGCAGTTTCGGGCCAATCTCCAGCACACTGGATACATCTCCTGTAATCACCATATTCTCTCCCTCCGTGTCCGTCTCTGTCTCCTGGTCAGACAGCGGTGGTTCCTCCTCGTCATCTGCTCCTATCAGAGCATAAAATTTCTTGTTGCAGACATGTTCCCGAGAATACTTTTCTGGGCAATAATAGCACAGCCCTTTCCGGGCGCGCTCACTCCTTTCCGCTGCAGAGACGTGGACTACCAGAATGTCTGAACGTTGCTGGCTGTCCGGGTTTGACCGCTGGAAACCCGCCGACGTCAAGGCTGGCGACTGCTGTTGCCGAGGTCGCGCCTCCCTCTCCGACCAATTTGGGCGCTGGGTAGTTTTGGTGAAGGACGATAGCTTATGGCAGGCAACCGATCGTTGAGCGAGGGCAAAGGTTTCATCCAGAGATGATGGTCGCTTGGTGAGGAGTTCGTGTTTCATTGGTTCATGAAGGCCTTTGACGAAGAGCGGAATCAATGTTTCTTCGCAAATGTTCGATGCCTTCTGCATGATATCTTCAAAGGCAGACTGATATGCCTCAACGGTGGACGTCTGTTTCAGCCCCGCGAGACAGCCCACATGGTCGACGTAGAGATCCGGGTCAAAGCGGTGTTTAATCGCCATTAGAAATTGATCCCAAGATTTGTTCTTGCAGTTATCCTCCCAGTATGTCAGCCAGCTAGAGGCCGGGTGATCAAATAGATATGCGACAAGTGGATGCGGTCCTGGAGTGGGGTGAAGTGGTGATTGAAGTAACGCTGTATCTTACGGATCCAATCAGCAGCGTTATCTCCATTGAAGGGAGGGGCTTCAGGTTTGACCCATGCTAGGGGTTCTGTCTCCACGTCCGTCGGTGGCTGGGTGAGGGACGACGGTAGTTTCCAGCCCCTAGTGGAAGGTGACGCGATGGCTGCGTCAGGCAAGCGAGATTTCAGGCTTGCGTCGATGAGGATGGACAGACTCTCCTCGATCTTACGGTTCGTCGCTTCCTGCCGGCGAGAGAACGCCTCGAGGTCGAACTGATTCGACATCAACTTCTTATCTTGGCCGGCGTAACGGATCTTCATGTCGATAAGCATCTGGGTAAGTTCTTCGTTGGAGTAGGGGGTCGGCGGTGGAACGTCATTGTTGTTGGTTGAATCTGAACCTGAACCAGAAGCCATGGGGGATTGTGTATGGGTGGTGGGAGAAGAGGACTCAATGTAAAGCACCAAATGATAGGTTTGAGTAACCTATCGGTGGAACAAAGCACCTGTTTTGCAAATGAAAAAAAGAAGGCGGCGGAAATAAGAACAAGGGTTTCGAGAATAAGCTTTTTATTTCTTCTTCTCGATATTTTGACTCTCTAATGAACTCCATTATATAGAGTTCGGACCCTGCTTGATTCGACTTACGATTCGGAAAAGAATCAAGAAGAAAACCCGAAAAGATTTTAACAATAAAAAAATAAAGATCTATCCTAATGCAATCTTCGAAAAATAAGGAAAGCAAATAAAAATACAATAAGGCCTAATTCTAGTGAGATATGAAATCCTTGAATTTAGCAGTTTTCAGTGCCTCTCTTCTTGGTCTATCCTTCTTGGCTTGGGTTGGTTCTTTCCTCCTTGTTTCTCGTCCTCTCGGTGTGCTTCCTTCGTGCACCTCTGCATGGCGTTCTTGGGCCGTCTGGGCTGGGTCTCTATCACCATCCCTCCTAGCTTGTGGATTATCACAGACCTTGTGATGCTGAACTTGTCTTCCAATCATTTGAGCGGTCAATTGTCATCTCAGCTTGGAAATTTGAAGTCAATCAATTATTCTTTGGATTTATCATTCAATAATTTTTCAGATGATATTCCTAGCTCAATTGATGGTTGCCAAACACTATCATTTCTTAACTTATCAAATAATATGTTTAGTGGAACTGTACCTGAATCCTTGGGAAAGGTTAGAGGTTTGATAGCAATGGATTTATCTTACAATAATCTTCCCGGATCAATACCTAAGTCCTTTGAAGACCTCCACTTTCTTGAAAATTTTAATGTTTCCAACAATGAATTGGAGGGGAAAATTCCGGAAGGGGGTCGTTTTCGTAACTTCAGCGCTACGTCTTTTTTTGACAACTTAGCTCTGTGTGGTCCTATAGTATTTCAAGTTCCACACTGCTCAGAAAATCATCATAGATCATGGTTAAAGAAACGCATGGTGCCATTACTTGTTTTGGCTGTCATTGTGGTGATTGTAATGCTTGTTATCATAAGTAAGTGTAAGCAGAAAAGAGTGGCTGATATTCCATCATTAATAACTGAATACAGAAGAATTTCGTATATGGAACTTGAACGAGGAACAAGTTCATTTAGCAAAACCAACCTACTTGGAAGTGGTAGTTTTGGTTCTATATTCGAAGCAACACTTTCTGATGGGTTGAAAGTTGCAGTAAAGGTGTTCAACATGGGACTGCAAGAGGCATTAAGGAGCTTTAATGTTGAAGCTACTATATTGAGTAGCATTCGACACAGAAACTTAGTTCGAGTTATTGGATGTTGTTCTAATATGGAGTTCAAAGCAATTATTCTCACTTACATGCCAAATGGGAGCTTGGAGAAATGGTTACATTCCAACATCTACGGTTTGGATCTTATGCAGAGATTGAAGATAGCAGTAGATGTTGCAGCAGCCTTTGAATATCTTCACCATGGCCATACATTCCCAGTTGTTCATTGTGATATAAAGCCAAGTAACGTGTTGCTTGATCAAGACATGACTGCTCATCTTGCTGATTTTGGTATTTCCAAGCTTTTCGATGGAGGAGAAACGGTCATTCAAACACAAACAGTGGCAACCACAGGTTACGCAGCACCAGGTGATGCATGATGAAAATTTTTCGTACTTAATTTTCATCTTATTTAAATGTTTTACTGATCCTAACAAAATATTGAATGCATGTACGCGATACAACTAGAGTTTGGAATGGAAGGCAAAGTGTCAACAAATGGGGATGTATACAGTTTTGGGATACTTTTGCTAGAGATGGTTACAGGAAAGAGGCCGACGGATGATATGTTTGGTGAAGAAAGGGGCATAAAAGAGTGGATATGTGAAGCATTAGAGCACAATGTAGCAACTCAAATGGTGGCGCCAGATTTATTATCAAGGAAAGATCAGCATTTTTCTGCAAAGGTGCAATGTTTGTTGTCAATATTTGAATTGGCAATGAAATGTTTGGCTGATACAGCAGATGAAAGAATCAACATGATTGAAGCAGCAGCTGCTCTGCACAAGATCTATGCAGCAATTGTTGCAGGGACAGAAAGGCGTCGTCCAGGGTATGCTTTTTTCGGCTAGTATTCGCAATAAGAGAGTTTGATTCTTGTATATAGCATAGCATCTGGAAACTTTATATGGAAAAAACTTAAGCATTTGAAAGTTGTATTGATACATTTGTGGAGAGATAATAAAGTAGATGAGAGGCCATATTAGAATAGTCGACTGCAATTAGTTTGATATTATATTGTCTGCTAGTTTGATATTGTCGGCTTTGGATGGAGCCAAATCCGTGCGAATTTGTTTTTGGATCACCAAAAAGGCCTTAAAATAATTGAGGCTGGACTATATACATCTTTAGTCTGGAAATTGCTTTTCCAAAGTTTTGTCAGTATATTTAAATTTCCAACAATCCGAAATCATGGATATAGGTGTTTCAAAATTTTGGATGTTGAAATTTATTAATTTCCCTTAGTAATTAGTTTTAGAGTTTGGTTCATATGTGTTCATACAGATGGTGTACATCAAATTAAATTGTCAAAATAGCCACGGAACTTCTCTTGAAGGAAATTTATTTGGTAGATTTATATGCACTATTTAAAAACAAAAATATGTATTGGTAAGAATTTGATTGAATATCTATTATATTTTTCCAACATAAAATTAACCACGACACTTTAGTAGCATAAAAGTATCCTAGGATGTATAATCTCCGTAATTTATTGTAAAAAATATATTTGTTTTAAAAAATAAATCATTAGATTTTCATAAATTATGTGCAAGTGAAGAGCTATGGTATGGATTGAATATACGGATTAAAAAAAGATGTGATCCACTTAATATGCTTAATGTATTCGTTGACGAAGACCTAAGAAATTCAATCATGAAATTTTGAAAGTAAATTAAATCATGCTCACTCCGGTTCCCAATAGACGTCTCTTTTTAACAATTTCGTCTGATCGTAATTAGAAGTCTCATCTCAATTTTATTATTGTTGGCGAGTGGACCTCGTATTTCACTAACTCAGTCTAACCACATTTTATTATAAAACAATATATAAAAGTAAGAACCACATTCCACTAACTTTTTCTACTATTTTCATTTATAAAATCAAACAATTTCTTAAAACCTATATCGGTAAAAAATGAGACTTTTGTTAACTTTGCCTTCTCCTTCAACTCTATCACAATCAACATGCACTTATTTCCTTCGAATTAATAGTTGAATCGTTTGTGACAAGTTGAGTTGACGACGAAGACCCACATTTTGCCCTATTGATAAGTCAAAAAAGCATCATATGCTGTCTACATAAACAGCCACAACCCAAATGAAAACAAGTAGCAAATTCATTATGGAGGGACCTAATAGTGCATCGTTGACGAAGACTGATCATGTATAACTTTCGGTTACTCATAATAACCTAAACATTGTGGAGAAGAAATGAAGTTCATAAATTTTTATTTTTATTTTCTCTTTTTTGTAATCCCGTTTTGTTAAAGTAATTGAAAATATGATTAGGATTGTGAGATTAAACAACTAAAACAAAAGGTGAGAATAGTTGCGGAAAATAGCTTGGATAGATGAAAAAAAATTAGATATATCGTACCTTATTTGGCCATCACATTTAAATAGGGCACTACCTAAAATGAAAATTCAATACATATCAAACATCAATATATGATTTCATTATTTACACCATATGTTTATGGCTTTAACTTATTACTCCCCTACTTGATCAATTTTCCCACCTAATTTTTCAGACAAACAAAAGTTACATACCCTCTGAATGGATAGAGAGGTGCAAATTATAGTCAATACAAATTTATATAAATCAATCTATTCATCTTCATATTCGTGAAAATTAATAGCATCTCACTACTTTTTGGTACAAATAATTGAGTTGACGACAACGACCCATCTTTTACAAATTAATTGCATCTAGCTAGCTACTTTTTAAAGCAGTTGGACTCTACATAAGAAGAGCAACCCAAATGAAAAACAAGTAGCTAATTAGTAATGGAGACTTCAATATTCTCCTTTGTTCTGTCAATCTTATTTTTAATAGGCTTTGCCTTCTCATTGAATTCTGTCACAGATAAAAATGCACTGATTTCCTTCAAAAACTCCATCACTTCCGACCCTAATGCTATCTTGAGCACCAATTGGTCTCAAAATGCATCAGTTTGTTATTGGATTGGTGTGTCGTGCGGCCTCAAACACCGTCGTGTCACTGCTCTCAATCTCCCTGGCTACGACCTTGCTGGAACTGTCGCTCCACATCTCGGAAACCTTTCGTTTCTTAGATATTTGGATATCAGTTCCAATAGTTTCACGGGGACGTTACCCTTTGAGCTCTCTAAACTGCGTCGTTTGAAGGTGATGAATGTGGGAGCAAATTCATTTACCGGAGAAATACCAACATGGTTGGGTATTTTACCTCAACTGGAGGAGCTCTATTTGTACAACAACACTTTCTTAGGTACAATTCCTATGTCTTTGTTTAACAATACCATGCTACAAATATTACAATTGAACAATAATCAATTGAGTGGGCCCATACCACATGATATGTTCAATGTGTCTTCCATAAGAGAAATTAGAATCAGAAATAATAGCCTATCAGGTTGGCTCCCAAATGATATGTGCAACAATATGCCCAACATCAAAATATTGTCACTCTCATATAACCGACTTGAAGGACATATTCCATCAAATATATGGAAATGCAGGCCTCTTGAGATCTTGTCATTATCCTTCAATAATTTCAGTGGCAACATCCCACGTGAAATTGGGAGATTGAGAATGCTAACATACTTGTACTTGGGGTACAATAATGGATTTCGAGGTATAAATATTTGTTCTTCGTTCGATATTTGATTTTATAGATAAACGCGGTGCGATTTGTTTATCCATGCAATTTCGTGTATTTTTTATTCTTGAAGTATATATAAATGGTATATTTTTATTCTCACAGAAGGGGTTCCGCCTGAAATAGGAAATCTTTCGAGACTAGAGAGAGTAAACATCGACGACGCTTCTCTGACTGGAGATATTCCATCTTCTATCTTCAACATGTCTTCCTTGACGTTCTTAAGTTTCTCTGACAATAGTTTGTCAGGAAGTATCTCAACATTCCACAATCTACCGATGCTTGAGAAGTTATATCTTGATAATAACAAGTTCACAGGTATGGCTATTGAACCGTTGTTTTAAAATCTAGTTTAAGTAACTATAAGTTCAAAAAGTAAGATATTAGTATAATTTTTAAAATAAAAAAATAATTTCAACTTCGATAATAAAATTCTTCGTCTCCAACCCCTATTGCTTATGTCACAACTTCTTCTTGAGACGACGCTTCTGAATATACCTCAGAATTGTTCACCGTAATTTGGACCCCTACACTATACTCCCTCTGTCCACGAAAAATAGACAAGTTTTGCCATTTTGGTTATTCACAAAAAATAGACTAAGTTCAAAAAGGAAAGTTTTCAATCAATACTAACTCTATACATCATTCTAAATATGGACCCTACAATCCACTAATACTCATTTGACTGCCTTTTTGCTCTATCTCTCCCTTACTTTTCTTATTTCTCTCTTACTTTAACAATTATACATTAAAACCTGTGTCATTCACAATCTTGTCTATTTTTCATGGAAATAGGTAGTACTCCCTCCGTCCCAAGGAAGATGACTCATTCCTTGGGCGGCACGGGATTTTATGCATTTTTATTTTGTGTGTAAAGTGGAGAGAGGAAAGTAGGAGAAATGGAATAAAGTAGAGATAAAGGTGTTTCCAATTTTAGTAATGGGTCATCTTGATTGGGACAAACCAAAAAAGAAAGTGAATCATCTTTAGTGGGACGGAGGGAGTAATTTTTTATCTAAATTTTATTGTTTTCCTTTACTACTTAAGGATTAAATCAATAATATATTAGTATTATATTTTGGCTACAATTAGTATTTTGGTTAGAAAAATTGTACTTGGAAAGGTACTCCATATAGTTACACTAATAAGTATAAGTGACACTTTCTTTGGCACTGAATTCGAATATTTGAGTTGGCATAATTAAAGGATCACACATGATTTGTTTTTTCTTCTCAAAATCGAGTTTTTATTTGAACTCTCTTAATAAATGCGCATAGGAAAATGGTTTTCATGTTCTCACGTTAACAAGGACTCTAATTTAAACCTCTCTATATATTGTAGTATGGTTATTATTAGTTTTTTTTTATCTATTTGTCCATTTGCTCAAATATTGAGCCTAGGATTAGGTGATCTAACGATCAATAATTGGCCAAAAACACAGAAGGTCATTATTAATCAGTTTTAAGTCATTTATTATTAAAATGACGTAAAAATACACTACCAATGACCTAAACATGCATTCTGTATGATTTTATTTTGCGTTTATATATTAAAATCTAATTTTGCACAGATCAAAATCCTTACTCTAAAGGTATAATTATTAATATAAAAATTGATAATAAATAATATTATGGGGGAATTGCGAATAAAACAAAATTAGCACAATTAACAATTGAAAATCCTAACGAGCAAAATCGAATATAGACCTACAATTCATTAAAAAGTGAAATAAAAAATCAAATTTTTACTATGCACTCCCTCCCTCCCATGAAAATTGACTCTTTTTTTTAGTCATTTCTATTTTAGGTAACTTTTTTCTCTCTTTAATGATATGGACCATTCTCCACTAATAATACTAATTTTTCTTTTTTTATCTCTTATTAACAATTGAGTATTATGTCAATCCAAGATGTGTTATTTCTATAGGACAAAAGGGATTATTCGATATTAGTACTTTGGTAAAACACCTTTTGAAAACAAACTCTATAATATTTTGGATAATAATTCTCTTAGGTTGGCTCCCAAGTATTATGTGCAATAATAATTCCAGCATCAGAGAAGTTTATCTCTCAGAGAACCAACTTGAAGGGAATATTCCACCAAATATGTTGACTTGCAAACATCTTCAATTGTTGGACTTTTCCCAAAACAATCTCAGTGGCAACATTCCTCGTTCAATTGGAAATACGAGCATGCTTAGAGATTTATACTTGGCATTCAATTATTTCACAGGTATATTTTTTTTCTTGTTTAAAGATATAATTTGTAAGAGAGAAAAAGTGGTTAGATTTATTTTGTTACATAATAAACTATCTAATTTTTTTTAAGGCAAAATACATCCTTAAGTCCTTATACTTTAGTTAAAATGTTCACTAGGTCCTTGTACAATTTTTTCGTTTTAATAGGTCCTTATACTTTTCACAATATTTTTATAATGTCCTCGTACAAGTTTTCGTTTTAGTAGGTCCTTATACTTTTATCATAATTTTCATTAGATCCGTGTACAATCTTTTATTTTAGGGACTTTTTTATATTTATCTTGGATAATAATCTAAATTTAATTAAACTTAATGAACTTTTTTAATATTCCATTATTTAACTTAGCATAGTCTATAAAGATATATCATCTTGTTATCCAATAATCTCAATAAGTTGTAGAGAATAATAAAAAGATTAACCGTGATGATTGAAGATTAAAATCGAAGTTTTTTTTTAGAATAACTATCTGAATTTTTAATTGATTATTTATATATATATTGAAAGATACCCTGAATATTAATAATCATAAGATAAGCTAAAATAATAAAATTAAAAGGTTCATTAAATTTAATTAAATATAAATTATTATCTAAGATAAAAGTAAAAGAATATCTTTAAAAAAATTGTATATAGACCTAATAAAAGTTATAATCAAAGTATAAGGACCTACTAAAACGAAATAATTGTACGAGGATGTGATGAAATTTATAAGAAAGGTATAAAGACCTATTAAAACGAAAAAATTGTACGAGGACCTAATGAACATTTTGATTAAAGTATAAGGACCTAAGAATGTGTTTTGCCTTTTTTTTTTTTTTTTTATCGTTCAGGCAATATTATCTACGTTAGTATTGATGATATCCGTCAAGATCAATATTATGCTCATTAATTTCCATATCTAATGGGTTCAAATTAGTAGTTGAGTTATCATCTAACGGAGTGATTTTCATCCAGTGCGACCCTATATATAAATATATACACTCTCATTCACAGCGATTATTACGACAGGTGAAATACCACAAGAGATTGGCACTCTATCGATGCTCGAAGTTTTCACTGTGTTTAGCAATTCCCTATATGGATCCATCCCATCTTCCATATTCAACATATCAACATTGATGATATTCGAAATTTCGTACAATGATTTTTCTGGTACTCTTCCTTCAGATTTGGGGAATTCACTTGTCAATCTTAAACGGCTTATACTGGCTTATAACAACCTCAGTGGCCCAATTCCAACCTCTCTCACCAATGCTTCTAAACTGACAGTCTTGGACATGTCTGCCAACTCATTTAGTGGTTCCATACCCTACTTTGGTAAATTGAAGTTCCTCCAAGCACTTTTCATTTGGAATAATAATTTGAGTGGAACAGAATTCCCATCTCAGGAATTGACATTTCTCTCTTCATTAACTAATTGTCGAAATTTGAAGAGCTTGGAAGTATCAAGCAATCCACTAAATGGCATCCTACCCCCCTCAATTGGGAATTTTTCCTCTTCTCTTGAGAGTTTTGCAGCATTAAACAACAATATCATGGGTGGCATTCCGGCTGAAATAGGAAACTTAAGCAGTTTGCTATTACTAAGCTTGGCTATAAACCAGCTCAGTGGGCCCATTCCACCAATGATTGGAAAATTGAAGCAACTCCAAAGGTTAGATCTAAATAGAAATCAATTGAGAGATTCTATCCCTAATGATATCTGCCAAATTACTAATTTGGGGGAGTTAAGTCTACATGGTAACATGCTTGTGGGTCCAATACCTGAATGTTTGGGTAAAGTTAAGTCACTTAGAGTTGTCAACTTAGGCTCCAACCAATTGAATTCAATTGTTCCTCCCAACTTTTGGATTCTTACCGACCTTGTGACTTTGAACTTGTCCTTGAATCATTTGAGTGGTAAATTGCCACCACAAATTGGAAATTTAAAGTTAATCACCTCCTTCGATTTGTCATCGAATCAATTTTCAGATGGTATTCCCAACTCCATTGCCGATTGCCAATCGCTAACATTTCTCAACTTATCGAATAATTTGTTCAGTGGAGTCATACCTCAATCGTTGGGAAGGATTAGAGGTTTGGTAACATTGGATTTATCTTACAATAATCTCTCTGAGTCAATACCCAAGTCCTTAGAGAACCTTCCCTTGCTAGAAAATTTTAATGTTTCCAACAACAAATTGAAGGGAAAAATTCCAGATGGAGGACATTTTCAAAACTTTAGTGCTTCGTCTTTTTCCCACAACTTAGCACTTTGTGGTCCAATAACATTTCAAGTTCCACCGTGCCCCACAAATCATCATAGATCATGGTTAAAGAAATTAATGGTGTCATCTTTGATTTTGGCTGTCATTGTGGTGATTGTTGTTCTTGTTTACATAAAGATGTGTAAACAGAAAAAATTAGCACCCACAACTAATATTTTACCATCAACTACTAAAGGGAGAAGAGTTTCTTACATAGAACTTGAACGAGGAACAAGTTCATTTAGTGAAACCAACCTACTTGGGAGAGGTAGTTTCGGTTCTGTATTCGAAGCAATACTTTCTGATGGGTTGAAAGTTGCAGTAAAAGTGTTCAACTTGGAACTGCAAGGAGCATTAAGGAGCTTTGATGCGGAAACTTCTATATTGAGCAGCATTCGACATAGAAACTTAGTTCAAGTTATTGGATGTTGTTGTAATATGGAATTTAGGGCATTGATTCTCACATATATGCCAAATGGAAGCTTGGATAAATGGTTACATTCCAACATGTGTGGTTTGGATCTTATACAAAGATTGAAAATAGCCATAGATGTTGCAGCAGCATTGGAATATCTTCACCACGGCCATACATTCCCAGTTGTTCATTGTGATATAAAGCCAAGTAACGTGTTGCTTGATCAAGACATGACTGCTCATCTTGCTGATTTTGGTATTTCCAAGCTTTTCGATGGAGGGGAAACTGTCATTCAAACACAAACAATGGCAACCATTGGTTATGCAGCACCAGGTGATGCATGATGTTAATTTTTCATATTTATTTCTCATTTTATTAAAATGTTTTACTAATCGTAACAAAATATTGAATGCATGTTCGTGATACAACTAGAGTTTGGAATGGAAGGCAAAGTGTCAACAAATGGGGATGTATACAGTTTTGGGATATTGCTGTTAGAGATATTCACTGGAAAAAGGCCGACAGACGATATGTTCGGTGAAGAAAGGGGCATAAAAGAGTGGATAAGTGAAGCATTAGATCAAAATGTAGCAACTCAAATGGTTGCGCCAGAATTGTTGTCAAGGGAAGATCAACATTTTTCTACCAAGGTGCAATGTTTGTTGTCAATATTTATATTGGCAATGAAATGTTTAGCCGTTTCAGCAGATGAAAGAATCAACATGATTGAAGCAACATCTGCTTTGCACAAGATCTATGCTACAATTGTTGCAGGGACAGAAAGGCGTCGTCCAGGGTATGCTTTTGCAGCTAGTATTCGCCATACGAGGGTTTGATTCTTGTATATATCCGATATAGCAGAGCATGAAATAAATTCCACAATAGAAATATGTATGATATGTGTTGAATTTGACTTAGAATATAATGAGACCGTAAAGTTGTATACTTGCAGCAACGAGTATTAAAATCCCAAAAAACGAGGGTGCATCCAGAATTTTATTGTAGCAGGGGCAAAATTATGTATAAGAATTTTTTATATATTTGAACAGTGGCATTTAGGGCAATTTTTTACATATATTTGAAAATTTATAACAATCTATAAAGGCAAAGAAGAATTAAGGAGGGGCAAATGCCCCACCTCTTAATAGGCGGATCCGCCCATGCCAAAAGGTTTTATATATTTTATTGGACAATATATACATGTGAAAATAATGGTGTTCTTTCAAGCATCATATATACTACATATCCGTTCTATAGTAGTGAATGCATTTCTTTTTGGCACATAAATTATAAAAAAAAATTGTGTTAATTGAGTTAAGTAAAAGAAGAATAAAGTATGAAAGGAAAAGGTAGAGAGATAATTTATTTTAAGGGTAAATTGCTTCTAAAATCATGAACTTTCACGATAGTTTGGTATTTCCCGTAAACTTTAAAAGTTGCATAAAAAATCATGAACTTTGTCGGGTTGTGCAAATTTCCCAAACGACCCGACCCGATAATTTTCTGGCATAAACTTATCTTATGTGTCAGCCGGAAGCGTGACTAGGCAGCCGGAACACAAAACTACGTCGTTTTGTGTTTTGTAAATAAAAAAATTAAAAAAAAAATAATTTTCGCTGCATCCCTTAAATTAAATAAATATCCCTTAATTATGTCTAAAATTTGCAAACGTAAAACGACGGGGAGATCTCAGGCGGATGCCAATTCAGCTCAGGGGAGAAAATCATCGCTTGGAGATCATCACCATCCTCCCTGATGTGCGTTGGCTCTTTCGTGAGCCACTGTGGGTGGAATTCGACGCTGGAGAGCGTGGCGGTTGGGGGTGCCGGTGGTGGCGATTGCGAAGCTGGTGGAGGATTCATGGAGGTGTGGAGTGAGGGTTGTGAAGGGGGAGATTGTGGAGGCAGATGAGACCGTGCAGTGCTTAGAGATGGTGATGGACGGTGGAGATGAGAGTAGGGAGATGAGGAAAAACGCTAAGAAATGGAGGGATTTGGCGAGGGAGGCTGTTGACGACGGTGGAAGCTCTCAAATTAATCTTAAGATGTTCGCTGAGCAGAAGAAATTTGATGTTTAATTTCTGATGTTTGGTTAGCTTAGGGGTTTGGGGTTTTTTTATGGTATGTGATGATTTAAAAAATTTAAAATTTAAAATTTAAATCCATGTAATTGTATAGATCAGCGCCCACAACATCATCCACGTCAGACACTTATACACGTCAACACTCTACTTAGCCGGAAAACCCGACTCGGGAAATCGGCACACGTGAGCAAAGTTCATGATTTTTTATGTAACTTTTAAAGTTTACGGGAAATACCAAACTATTGTGAAAGTTCACGATTTTAGAAGCAGTTTACCTTTATTTTAATTATTTATTTTCCTCAGTACTCCGCATGCGGCATGCATAAGGTATGTAGCCTCAAATTACTCTCTCCATTCACTCTAAAAAACTCCACTTTAAGATTTGACCAAGTCATATTTGCCCCGTCGTACATAGACAATTGTTTCTCGTCGTACATTTAAAGTTATAACAATTAAATCCATCTTTCTCCCGTTGATTAAGTAACACTACAATATAGTATACACATCATGATAGTCCGGAAATTGTTTTCATTTGTTGCTCCACTTACTCCATACATTGTAGCTAGAAAGCTAAAATTAGTCTTGAAATCCAAAATTTTATCTTTATATATTAGAGGAATATAAATTTAACTTTAAATATTATTCTCTTCAACCCATAAAAATAAAGACATTTCATTTTGGTGCGTTCCATAAAAATAGTTTATTTCTATTTTTGATAACTTATTTTTCTCTAATAAATTGGTCCTCGTTCTCCACTAACATATATACTCCAATAACTTTTTTTTCTCTAATGAATTGGGCCTCATCTGAAATACCTTTACCTTTTTTTAGGAAGGAGGGGTATAAGTCTAGAAGTTTATCTTTGAATTATCTTTATTTCCTAATTAGTATTTTAAGAGTCCTATAAATAAGTCCCTTTAGACATGAGAGAGAGTGAAGTCTTGAATTTAGTATAAGGACAATAATATCGTAGGGCGTTGTTAGAGGAGTGGACTAGTAAGAGGATTATCACATGTTTTATGGCATTCTAATTTCTACATATCAATTATATATTCAATCCCTCTCTTTTCTCTCACAAATTGGTGCCAATTTGTTAGACTTCTAAACTTCTATTCCAAGACTTTTAAATATATTTAAAGATAAACTTTTAGACAGACTTTTTTTATCATTCTAGTCTTAATGCGTCTCATGATTATTGGAAATGGAAAATTTTTGTGGTAAGAAGGAATTGACTTGACCAAGTCTTGTGAGGTTACAAGAGCCAAATTAAATATATTCATTTTGCACCAATTATATTGGTGTCTATATAAAGAGCGCAACCCAATTGAACAAGTAGCAACTTAGTAATAATGGATGCATCTATCTTTTCTTTTGCTCTTTCATTCTTTTTACTAAACAGCATTGCCCTCTCCTTTAATTCTATCATCACTGATAAATATGCACTTATTTCCTTCAAAAACTCCATCACTTCCGACCCTTATGCTCTCTTGAACACTAATTGGTCGCAAGACACAGTTTGTAATTGGATTGGTGTGTCGTGCGGCCTCAAACACCGTCGTGTCACAGCTCTCAATCTCTCTGGCTATGACCTTTTTGGAACTGTTGTTCCACATCTCGGAAACCTAACGTTTCTCAGATATTTGGACATCAGTTTCAATAGTTTCGCGGGGTTCTTACCCTTTGAGCTATCTAAACTGCATCGTTTGAAGGTGATGAATGTGGGAGTGAATTCGTTCACTGGAGAAATACCAACATGGTTGGGCAGTTTACCTCAACTAGAGGAACTCCATATGTACACTAATAAGCTCAGTGGGTCCATACCACATGCTATATTCAACATATCTTCCCTCAGAGATATTAGAATAAGAAATAATAGCCTTACAGGTTGGCTCCCAAATAATACTCCCTCCGTCCCGCTTTAGCAGTCCCATTGACTTTTCTACATTATTCTCTTTTTTACTTTATTATTTCTTCAATTTAACTATTTATTATCATTTTTACAAAACGAGTGCAGAAAAGTCAATGGGACTGCTAAAGCGGGACGGAGGGAGTATATGCAACAATATCCCCAACATCAAAATATTGTCACTCGCTCATAACCAAATTGAAGGGCAAATTCCACCAAATATATGGAAATGCACACAGCTTGAGATCTTGGAGTTAGCCTTCAACAATTTCAGTGGCAACATTCCTCGTGAAATTGGGAGATTGAGCATGCTTACAAGGGTGTTCTTGGCGTACGTTAATGGATTTCAAGGTATAACATCTTTTTACTCTAATATGTGGTTTTATAAAAACACTAATCTACATATTCTAACATGTAGGATTGAATCATGATCTACACACCACAAAAGAAGTTTTCTTATTATGTTTATTTAAAATTTCAGCAGAATTAGGAAATCTTTCTAGACTAGAGGTGTTAAGTATTGATGGTGCTTCTCTAACTGGAGATATTCCATCTTCAATCTTCAACATTTCTTCCTTGGCATACTTGAGCTTAGCTGAAAATAGTTTATCACGAAGTATACCAACTTTTCACAATCTACCCAAACTTGAGAATTATATCTTAATAATAACAAGTTGAGAGGTAAGTACGTCAATCCCATAATATTGTCACGTATGGCTAAGGTTATGAAATGTGAGTCTTAGTTTACTATTTTTATTTTATAATAAACTATTAGTGGGATGTTTAGTTTATTTATCAAAAATAATAAATGTAAAAAATGAGATATTTAAATATGGACAAACCCCAAAATAGCAATATGGCGAGAGTACAATGCTCCGTCTTTTAAAAATAGAAAACTTTCCATTTGAGGAAACTTCTTTCTCTCTAAGGACCCATTTTCCACTAAAAGACTTTTTTCTTTCTAGCTCTCTCTCTTACTTCACCAATTTTGCATTAAAACATGTGTTATTTCAAAAGTTTCTCATAGAAGACGGAAGGATATAATTTAAGCATGCTTTGATAATTTATTCAAGATTATAAAATTTAATTGTTAAAATATAATACGTCCCCCCGTCTCTTAAAATATGAACTATTAATTTTCTTTTTAATTCATCATTGAAAAGAACGAACTTTCTCATTTTTGAAACCTAACTACACTACTAATAATCACACTAGTATTTTTATTTACCAATTATACTTTAAAATATTCACAATCAAATATTTATACTTTCTGGAGGGAGTATAGAATTATAATAAAATATAATTTCGTTATTTTTAAGGCATGTTTTATAATTCACAATATTTGTTATAATAGACTTAATTGTGTCAATTATTATATTAATAAAATTGAGGTTAATTTTAATTTCCAATATTTTAAACTTCAAATTTTGTTTTACTTTTATACCTCCAATTTTTTAGAATTCCATTAAGGAAGTATATTTGCATGAAACTGATTATCATTGAGATTTTGTTATCCCGATAATATTAATGATAATCAGTTTCACGCAAATATTTTCTTAAAATATTAACTAGGCCAAAATCTGTCAATGATAATCAGTTTCATGGAAATATACTATTTTGATTGGGCCAATCAGTTTCATGCATTACAATTCTTAAAATATCAATATTTTCTTAAAGTATTAATTGGCCCAATTAATATTTTAAGATCTCTCTCCAGATTTAAATGAATTGGCCCAATTAATATTTTAATAATTCTAAGGCGCAAAATCTAACAGGTGTATTTTAAATGGAGTATCAAATATTTAAGAGTTTGACCCGTACCGCGAGTGTCATACCGTATACCGTACTGAAAGTTACGGTATGACAAAACCGCATATCGATACCGTACCGAACCTTTTGGTATATACCGGTATACCGGAAATTCGGTAAGGTAGTTTTTGATACTGTTATCATACCGTGTTTTCGGTATACCGTACGGCGTACGATATATCGTTATACCCGTTACACCTGAAAAAAAAATCTATTATACTCATAATATTAAAAAAAACAATTCTATTTTTTTGTATACTAGAGTCTTCTATTTTTAAATTTTAGTATATATAAATAACATAAATTCATATATATAGTATGTTTATATATATAATAATCAATCGGTATACCGGTATACCACGATATACCGAAGTATCGGTATATATCGACGATTCGGTATGACGGTACATACCGGTATATCGAAGATTCGGTATACCACTATATACCGCGGTATATGAAATCTAATATTGTTATCGTACCGAATATTTCGGTACGGTATCATACCATACCAAAAACTATGGTATACCGAAAAATTGGAATTTTTGGTATTTTTTTCGTACGGTAAGTCCGGTATTCCAGTTTTTTGGTATAATTCCCCACCCCTAAGTTTAAGTTTTTATTTAGTAAATAGATATTTTTCCATGTTTAAATGAAAGTATTAAGATATCTTTATGTGAGACATTTTTAGTAATCCAAGCACTAATATTTTGGGTAAAAACACATTTAGGTTGGGCCGTAAGTCACATGTGCAGCAATATGCCTTACATAAAAGAACTTGACCTCTCTAAGAATCTACTTGAAGGGAATATTCCCCCAAATATTTGGAAATGCAAACATATTGAGGCGTTGGATTAGCGTACAACAATTTCGGAGGCAACATCCCTCCTTCAATTGGAAATGCGAGCATGCTTCTAGGAGTGGAGTTGTCGTACAATCATTTGAAAGGTACTTCCTTTCTGAATCGTTTCTTAAAAATAAAAACTTTCAATTTCTTAAAATGGAGCCCACAATGCACTCACTACAAAAAAAAAAGGGGGAATTAGTGATAGAAATTAGTTACGGCCACCGAAATTTCAAGAACTAACTATGGATAAATGGATGAAAAACGTCCACTAATTGGTGACAGAATATTCTGTCACTAATCTGATCCTACAATAGCAGCTAAACATCATTTCCGTCATTGTAATTTTAGTGACGGAGAATCCGTCACTAATATTTTTTAGAGACAAGAACTTTAAAGACGGATATGCTGATACGTACTTGTCATTAAAATTTTTGTGTCTAAAAAATATTTGTGACAAATTCGTTCGTCACTAATATTACAATTACGGAAATGAAATGCAGCTGCCTTGGTAAGTTCAGATTAGGGACAGAATATTCTGTTATCAATTAGTGACGGACGTTTTCATTCATTTAACCGTCATTAATTCTTGAAATTTCAGTGGCGTCTAATTTCCGTCACTAATTACCTTTTTTTTTGTAGTGACTAATACTAATTCCACTACTTTTCTACTCCTCTTTTGTACTTTAAATTTTGCATTGAAACCCGTGCCGTTTACAAAGTTCCTATATGTTCGTTTTTTACTTTTATAAGATTTCATCACATTTTTTATTTCGATATACATGGCAGGTGAACTGCCACAAGAGATTGGTACTCTGCAAAAACTCAAATATTTCAATTTGTTCAACAATTTGCTATATGGATCCATCCCATCTTCCATATTCAACATATCGACATTGGTAGCATTTCATGCTCCAAACAATGATATATCAGGTGCTCTTCCTTCAGATTTGGGGAATTTGCTTGTCGATTTTGAAAGGCTTACGTTGTCTAATAACAAACTTAGTGGCCCAATTCCAAGCTCTCTAACCAATGCTTCTAAAATTACCATCTTGGAGTTGGATGGAAACTCATTTAGTGGCTCCATACCCTATTTTGGTAGTTTGAAGTTTCTACATAGTCTAATACTAGCAAACAATAATTTGAGTGGAGCAGAATTCCCTACTCATGAATTGAGATTTCTCTCGTCGTTGAGTAATTGTCGACATTTGCGGTACTTAGAAGTAACAGACAATCCACTGAATGGCATCCTACCAGCTTCACTTGGGAATTTTTCTCGTCTTTTGAGAGATTTTCTGCCTTAGGAAACAATATCATGGGTGTCATTCCGGCAGATTTAGGAAACTTAAGCAATTTGCTATCTCTAAACTTGGCTGCGAATCAACTTAGTGGACCAATTCCACCAACAATTGGGAAAATGAAACAACTGCAGAGAATAGATCTTAGTGGCAATCAATTGATAGGTTCTATCCCTAATGACCTTTGCCAAATGAATCATTTGGGGGAGTTGAGCCTTGATGGAAACATGCTTGTAGGTCCAATACCTGAATGTTTGGGTGATGTTAAATCCTTGAGAAAGATTTTCTTAGATTCCAACCAATTGAATTCAACCATCCCTTCCAACTTCTGGAATCTTACTGACCTCTTGGATTTGAGCTTGTCATTAAATCATTTGAGCGGTCAATTGTCATCTCAGCTTGGAAATCTAAAGTAAACTCTTTGGATTTGTCATCCAATCAATTTTCTTATGTTATTCTCAGCTCAATTGATGGTTGCCAATCTCTAACACTTCTTAACTTACCAAATAATTTGTTTAGTGGCTCCATTCCTCAATCCTTGGGAAAGGTTAAGGATTTGATTACATTGGATTTTTCTTGCAATAATCTCACTGGATCAATACCCAAGTCCTTGGAAAATCTCCTCATGCCTGAAAATTTTAATGTTTCCAACAACAAATTGGAGAGGAAAATTCCGGATGGTGGTCGGTTTCCTAACTTTAGTGCTTCGTCATTTTCTAACAACTTAGCTCTTTGTAGTCCAAGAAAATTCCAGTTTCCACCCTGCCCAGAAAATCATCATAGATCATGGTTAAAGAAACTTATGGTGTCATCGATGATTTTAGCGGTCATTGTGGTGATTGTGATGCTTGTTCTCATCTGGATGCATAAGAAGAAAAAAATAGCTCTCTCCACTGATATTTCACTACCAACGCTTGAGTGCAGAAGAATTTCTTACATTGAACTTGAATGAGGAACAAGTTCATTTAGTGAAACCAGCCTACTTGGAAGAGGTAGTTTTGGTTCTGTATTTGAAGCAACACTTTCAGATGGGTTGAAAGTTGCAGTAAAAGTGTTTAACTTGGAACTGCAAAATGCATTAAGGAGCTTCGATGTTGAAACTACTATATTGAGCAGCATTGGACACAGAAACTTAGTTCGAGTTATTGGATGTTGTTCTAATATGGAGTTTAAAGCGTTGATTCTCACATACATGCCAAATGGGAGCTTGGCGAAATGGTTACATTCTGATACGTATGGTTTGGATCTCATACAAAGATTGAAAATAGCAATAGATGTTGCAGCAGCGTTGGAATATCTTCACCATGGCCATACATTCCCCGTCGTTCATTGTGATATAAAGCCAAGCAATGTGTTGCTTGATCAAGACATGACTGCTCATCTTGCTGATTTTGGTATTTCCAAGCTTTTTGATGGAGGGGAAGTTTTCATACAAACACAAACAGTGGCAACCATCGGTTACGCAGCACCAGGTGATACATTATGCTAATTTGTCCAACTTCACTTTCATCATATCTAAATATTTTTCCTAACCCTGACAAATTACTAAATGCATGTGATACAATAAGAGTTTGGAATGGAAGGCAAAGTGTCAACAAAAGGCGATGTATTCAGTTTTGGGGTAATGCTGCTAGAGATGTTTACAGGGAAAAAGCCGACAGATGATATGTTCGGTGAAGAAAGAAGTTTAAGAGAGTGGGTAAGTGAAGCATTAGAGCAAAATGCAACAATTGAAATAGTGGCGCCTGCTCTGTTAACTATTGAAGATCAACATTTTTCAGCAAAGGTGCAATGTTTGTTGTCAATATTTGAATTGGCAATGAAATGTTCAGCCGTTTCAGCAGATGAAAGAATCAACATGATTGAAGCAACAACTGCTTTGCACAAGATCTATGCAGCATTTGCAGCCTGTACAGAAAGGCGTCGGCCACGATATGCCTTCCCGGTTACTACTCGCAATTATGGGGTTTGATTCTTGTATTATAGAATAGAGTATATCTTATCCATTCTGGTATTCCTATATTGAATAATATGTATAATGCTCGTGGAACAATATAGCTATAAATGTTTTGTTGGCTGGTATTGTATTATGTTGTTGAATATATATGAACCTAAATAGATATAAATATTACTCCGTCCCAATTCCAGACCCATAAAATAGTTCCAAAATTGATAGATAATGAGAAACCTTGTTTAAAGGCGATATAGCATAGAAAGTGTATATGTTGAAACTTTTATTATCATTATATATATTTGGAAACATGCCCCCATAACTGTATACTCCGTATTAGTTATATTATCAGTATCAGCATACAACGTGGCGTACCGAAAATTATATATACTTTCATTTTCATGATATGCTATATTAATATTTCCGATACACCACAGTATATGGAATTTCACTTTGTTATAGTACCGATGGCCGAAAGTCCAGATTTTTAAGGATCTTTTGGAATTGAAACAAAAAATTAAAAATAGAACCATAAATTAACGTAAAGAAAAAATATTGGGCCTTTGAAACTCGACTGCTTCTAAATCCCAATATAAATATATATTGGGCCAAGCCCAAAACTAAATTGAAGCTTTGCAGTTTAGTGTTAGTTTGGAATGAATTGCAAGCCCAATGAAATTTTTAATAAAATAATTCGACTGTAGATATTTTTACTTTTTGTGTGTTAGTTAAGACCGTTCCGTAGTAATTGAGGCATTTCTTTTTGGTATGGAGATTAAGAAAAATTGTGCTAGGGTGAGTTAAATAAAGAGAGAATAAAGTGGAAAATGAAAATGGTAGAGAGATTAATATAGAAAAAAAGTAAGAGAGACTAAAGTAGGTGTGGAAAAATATGTTGATTTTTACAAAAAAGGGAAATGACTCTATTACTATGGAACGGAAAGAGTATGTAATAATGTTTTGTCTCGAAATTTCATTATGTCCAAAAAACATACCGATTGTCCGAACAAGGTGTTTTTCTCATTAGTGATAATTAGTTTACTCCCTCTATCCCATAAGAACTCGTTTGATAAAAAAAGATGGGACATGAGAAGATATGTAAAACAAGATAAGAAATACGAGCTTCATGTCAAGATATGCAAATATATTATTTTTTTTCGTTGTTGTTTGATTGAAAAGAAATTATCTAAATCTGTATAGTATATTATATAACATAGCTTAACTTGACAAATTGGTGGGTTACATAAACATGGTTAAAGTTATAATTTTGGTAAGATTGGATAAGGACCTTGTCTTATATTGGGCTTTGAGTTAAGTTTAACTATGATATCAAATAATTAGGAATGTCCACATATAATTCTCTATCTTGGTATTATTAACTTATCAAACACGTCCAGAGTACTCTTTTGGTTAGACACGTATTTTAATGTACAATTAATAAAGTGAGAGAGATAGAAAGGAAAATAATTAAATATTGTTAGTGGATAATAGATTTCACCTTATTAGAGAGAAAATAGTTTCCAAAATTAATAAATGCATAATTTTATGAGACAGAATAAAAAAGAAACAGTGTGAGATGCTGAGATTATTTTTTTTTTACATAACCGAACAAATTTAACTTCTTCACCAAACCCATCAGCTTGTGTTGGAACACTTCATTAAAATTTTAAATTTTACGTAATTTTTTATTCAATATTTTATATGTTCGATATTTATATGGACTCTAACAATAAAAAAGTAACGATCCTTATATTATACTTATATAGCTCAAATTAATTTACACCACACATAATTCACAATTGCATTGATTAATGAAACTATTTGATAGATTTCTTTATATTTTAACATATAAACAAATATATGAAGACTTGTTGACGACGACCCAGCCTCAGTTGCCCCGTCGATCACGTGATGTATATAGTAATCACATATTCACAGTCGAGAAATATAATTGTTTTTTTCCAAAGTCAATTTGTTAAAATTTCATACAATCTAAATCATGATAGTGACACAAAACTATTGATAGCATATTTTTACATAGGTAGCATGTAATGGGAGCAAACACAATTAATTTGGATGCTGAAACTTATTGCCTCAAGAAATTACTATTAGATTCATCAATATAATTTGGTGTCTTACAAATTTAGTTGTGCTTTTCGTAAAACTTAAACACACAGCATATATTTGCAATAAAACTATGTGATATATATCTTTTCAAGTTTTAACATAAAATCGAATGTTCCAAGGCTTGAGTTGATGACAACCTCATTTGAGTAGATATAGTTACACAGAGTTACTATTTGCATGATTTTAAATAGAAAAAACGTCACAAGTAGAAAAGTTTTTAGATGCTGAAATTTATCGTTATAAATAATTAGGGTGTGTTGATATATAGGAAATTAAAGCTGTTTTTTTGGATTTGTTCTTTTATAAAATATCTTTGTCCATATCTTGAGACTTATTCTTATTGGAAAGACTCAATTCATTTTAAGTATTCATTTTTATATTCAATGCCAAAATAATAAAAGGCAATCTGTTTGTCTTTATATATGTGAAATAATCGATTTACACCACACATATTATAGCAATAAAAGAGTAGTAGTGTTCTATTATTTGGTAGAATTTTTTTTTATTATTTTCCAACAAAAAATAGAAGTGTGACAAGTTGAGTTGACGACGTCTAACACGGTATACGAGAAATGGCCTTTTTAAAAAAAAGGTTCTGATTGTTCGTTAAAACTATTCTCTATTTAGTTTCAGTAAGTATTTTCTCTCTACTGAGGTGAGACTATCTCTCCTATTACACCAATTTCATATTAAAATCTAGGTCATCCACTACAAAAATTAATTTTCATGAACGGAGATAGTATAAATTTCAATATTACATGAATATCATGTTGTAGCTATAGCAATCATGTTCAAGATCTGTCATAATTTATTATCAATAAACCCCTATTATTGACCTGGTTCACATAGCTAGTCGAACATATAAATTTTTCATTTGGTAATTATACCAAGCGTTCAATCCAACCAAGTGTAAATTGTCTTCATTTGTTATTTAACTTACTCCATGTCTTGTAGCTAAAGTAACAAACAAAGTATCCTTCACATAATACTTATGGAAAATTTTTGTGGATAAGGAATTGAGTTGACCAAGTCTTGTGAGGTTACAAGAGCCAAGTATATTCAATTTGCACCAATTATATTGGTGTGTACATAAAGAGCGCAACCCAATTGAACAAGTAGCAACTTAGTAATAATGGAGGCATCTATCTTTTCTTTTGCTCTTTCATTCTTGTTACTAAATAGCTTTGCCCTCTCCTTATATTCTATCACCACAGATAAGCATGCACTTATTTCCTTCAAAAAGTCCATCACTTCCGACCCTTATGCTATCTTGAGCACCAATTGGTCGCAAGACACATCAATTTGTAATTGGATTGGTGTGTTGTGTGGCCTCAAACACCGCCGTGTCACTGCTCTCAGTCTCTCTGGCTACGACCTTGCTGGAACTGTTGCTCCACATCTCGGAAACCTAACGTTTCTAAGATATTTGGACATCAGCTCCAACAATTTCAATGGTTTCTTACCCTTTGAGCTCTCTAAACTGCGTCGTTTGAAGGTGATGAATGTGGGAGTGAATTCGTTCACCGGAGAAATACCAACATGGTTGGGTAGTTTACCTCAACTAGAGGAACTCCATATGTACACTAATAAGCTTAGTGGGTCCATACCACATGCTATTTTCAACATATCTTCCCTTAGAGATATTAGAATAAGAAATAATAGTCTTACAGGTTGGCTACCAAATGATATGTGCAACAATATTCCCAACGTCGAAATATTGTCACTCGCTCTTAACCAACTTGAAGGGCAAATTCCAACAAATATATGGAAATGCACACAACTTGAGACCTTGGAGTTAGCCTTCAACAATTTCAGTGGCAACATCCCACCAGAAATTGGGAGATTGAGCTATCTTAAATATTTGTACTTGGCATACAGTAGTTTTCAAGGTACACTTTTTTTACTCTTATACTCCCTCCGTCTGTCATTAATTGTCCATTGTGGTTCTAGCACGAGTTTTTAAAAATGTAAAGCAAAGTGAGTTGAAAAAATTAGTGGAATATGGGTTCCACTTTTGTATATTAGTTTAAGAGTAAAGGTCAATTTTGATCGTAAAAATATGACTAAAAAACGAATTTGGTCCAAAACATTCATTTTTTAAAAAACAGGTTCATAACAAATAAAACCCTTGTCAGAGTGGTCCTTTTTTTGACGGTTCCGTAAAAAAACTAACAGTCATGCCACTGTGCAATTAGCGTTGACCGTTAGTTTTTGACGGAACCGTCAAAAAAAGAACTACTTTAGCGACATTTTCATTTGTTATGGACTCGTTTTTCAAAAAGTGAATGTTTTGGGTTAAATTCGTATTGGTCTTATTTAGTACTAAAATTGACTTTTACTCTTAGTTATATAAATAAAATGTGAGTGAAATGTGAGACTCACTTACCATTTATGGTAAAAAGTAAAAGTGAATAATTAATAAGGGACAAATATGGCAAAAGTTGATAAGTAATAGGGGACGGGGGAGTATTTGCTTACAGAATTGATCATGATCTACACACCACAAAAGCTTATGCGCATATGATTGTTTATTATAATATTCCAGGTGGAATTCCAGCGGAATTAGGAAAACTTTCAAGACTAGAGATGTTAAGTATTGACAGTGCTTCTCTCTAACGGGAAATATTCCATCTCCAATCTTCAATATTTCTACTTTGGCATACTTGGGCTTAGCTGACAATAGGTTGTCTGGAAGTGTACCAATTTTCCACAATCTACCGAAGCTTGAGTATTTATTTCTTAATAATAACAAGTTTTATGTCAATCCCAAAATAGTTGCAAATGTATTCCTAATCTACATATGGAGTTAGTAAAATATGAGTCCTAAATTTATATATGTGTGGTCTATTAGTTAAAAATACGCTTTGTTCATTTTAGGCATGTTTTAGAATTCATGAAATTGTTATAATGAACTTTGAATGATATTATTCTTTTATCTACTACTATAACTTATTATATTAGTAAAAACTATTGCATATGCATAATATATGGAGTATTTCATTTGTTTTTTAAAAATATGAGTTTTTGCGAGAGTACTAGTTTTAATATACAATTGATATATAATTAGTGGATAGGGGACTCCACCTCATTAAAGATAAAAAAGGACTTTAATTTCAAATAGAATATTAATAATTTTAATTTTAAGGGATAGACTAAAATATAAATATTTCATAGTTGTAAAGGATAGAGGAGTGTATTATAGATTGGAGGGTTAGTTTTAATTTTCAATTTTTTAGAGCTTTCGATTATGTTTTCATTTTCATTTTTTTACAATTCCGTTTAGGACAAAATAGTATATTTGCATGAAATTGATCATCATTGATAGAATTGGGTTTTTTGCTACAATTAGTATTTTGCATAGAGAAATTGTTATAGGGGAGTATTTATCAACACTAACCTATAAACTCTCTCCAGTATTAAATGTATTAGCCCAATTAATATCTGCGCAAAATCAAATACAGTCCACAATTTATTCAAAAATATTGAATAATAAAGTTCTGCGCAAAAAGTTTTTGACAATTTATACAGTCCACAATTTATTTCCTTCGTTCCTTGTTAATGGAGGCGTTTCTTTTCGGCACTAAGATTAAGAATAGCGTGTCAAGTGAATGGTAAATAAAGTAAAAGTGATGAATTGAGAATAAAGTAAAAGAATTGATTATTTTTTGCCAAAAATAAAAATGACTCAATTAGTTTGAAACTTGCTAAAATAGTTAAATGACTCTATTTATATAAAACTTAAGGAGTACTTATTTTTCAAGATATCTTTACGTGACACATTTTTTGTAAACCAATGCACTAATATTTTGAGTAAAAACAATTTTAGGTTGGGCCGTAAGTGACATGTGTAGCAATATGCCTTACATCAAAGAACTTGACCTCTCCAAGAATCTACTTGAAGGGAATATTCCACCAAATATTTGGAAATGCAAACATCTTGAGATGTTGGGATTAGCGTACAACAATTTCGGAGGCAACATCCCTTCTGCAATTGGAAATGTGAGCACGCTTCTAGGAGTGGAGTTGTCCTACAATCACTTAACCGGTATACTAGATATGTCCTTTCGTACTATTGTTTATGATTGAGTAAATGTCAATTTTGGTTATAAACATATGATTAAAATACGAATTTGGCTTAAAACATTCACTTTTAAGAAATTGGTCCATAACAAATGAAGATGTTGTCAGAGTAGTCAAAGTAGTCCTTTTATTTACTGTTCCTTAAAAAAACTAATGGTCAACGCTAATTGCTAAGTGGCATGACCGTTAGTTTTTTTATGGAACCGTAAAAGAGGACTACTCCGATGAGGATTTCATTTATTATTAACATATTTTTCAAAAAGTGAATATTTTAAACCAAAATTGTCATGTGTTTAAAACCAAAATTGACCTTTACTGATTTCTTCACATTATTTATGTCTGCATATGGCAGGTGAACTGCCACAAGAGATTGGCAATCTACCAAAACTCCAATATCTGAATTTGTTCAACAATTCGTTATATGGATCCATCCCTTCTTCCATATTCAACATATCGACATTGTTAACCGTAGGAGCTTCAAACAATGATTTCTCAGGTGCTCTTCCTTCAGATTTAGGGAATTCACTTGTCGATTTTCAAATGCTTCTATTGGCTAATAACAAACTTAGTGGCCCAATTCCAAGCTCCATGACCAATGCTTCTAAACTAAGCTTCTTGGAGATTTCTGAAAACTCATTTAGCGGATATATACCCTATTTTGGTAATTTGAAGTTTCTAGAAGCACTTCTTTTGTCAAACAATAATTTGAGTGGAGCAGAATTCCCAACTCTTGAATTGAGATTTCTCTCTTCATTGAGTAATTGTCGGCATTTGCGGTACTTAGAAGTGTCAGGCAATCCACTGAATGGCATCCTACCCGCTTCACTTGGGAATTTTTCCTCATCTCTTGAGAATTTTGATGCATCAAACTGCAACATCATGAGTGTCATTCCCTTTCAAATAGGAAACTTAGGCAGTTTACTATTAATAGATTTGGCTATGAATCAGTTGCGTGGGCTCATTCCACCAACAATTGGGAAACTGAAGCAACTCCAAAGACTATATCTTGGTGGCAATCAATTGGTAGGGTCTATCCCTAACCAACTTTGCCAAATGAATCATTTGGGGGAGTTGAGCCTTGCTGGTAACATGCTTGTGGGTCCGATACCTGAATGATTGGGTGATTTTAAATCTTTGAGAGTCATTGACTTAGGCTCTAACAAATTGAATTCAACCATTCCTCCTAGCTTGTGGAATCTCACAGACCTTTTGACTTTGAGCTTGCCCTTTAATCGTTTGAGCGGTAAATTGTCATCTCAGCTTGGAAATTTAAAGTTGATAAACTCTTTGGATTTGTCATCCAATCAATTTTCAGATGATATTCCCAGCTCGATTGATGGTTGCCAAATGCTAACATTTCTTAACTTATCAAATAATTTGTTTAGTGGATCCATTCCTCAATCATTGGGAAGGGTTAAGGATTTGATTACGTTGGATTTTTCTTGCAATAATCTCACTGGATCAATACCTCTGTCCTTAGAAAACCTCCGCTTACTTGAAAATTTTAATGTCTCCGACAACAAATTGGAGGGGAAAATTCCAGATGGTGGTTGTTTTCGTAACTTCAGTGCTCTATCCTTTTCCCACAACTTAGCTCTTTGTGGTCCAAAAACATTTCAAGTTCCACCCTGCCCAGAAAATCATCATAGATCATGGTTAAAGAAACTTATGGTGTCATTAGTGATTTTAGCAGTCATCGTGGTGATTGTGACGCTTGTTCTCATCTGGATGCGTAAAAAGAAAAAAATAGCTCTCTCCACTGATATTTCACCACCAACGTTTGAGTGCAGAAGAATTTCTTACATTGAACTTGAACGGGGAACAAGTTCATTTAGTGAAACCAACCTACTTGGAAGAGGTAGTTTTGGTTCTGTATTCGAAGCAACACTTTCAGATGGGTTGAAAGTTGCAGTAAAAGTGTTCAACATGGGACTGCAAGAGGCATTAAGGAGCTTTAATTTGAAGCTACTATATTGAGTAGCATTCGACACAGAAACTTAGCTCGAGTTATTGGATGTTGTTCTAATATGGAGTTTAAAGCGTTGATTCTCACATACATGCCAAATGGGAGCTTGGCGAAATGGTTACATTCCAACATCCACGGTTTGGATCTTACACGGAGGTTGAAGATTGCAATAGATGTTGCAGCAGCCTTGGAATATCTTCACCATGGCTACACATTTCCAGTTGTTCATTGTGATATAAAGCCAAGCAATGTGTTGCTTAATGAAGACATGACTGCTCATCTTGCTGATTTTGGTATTTCCATGCTTTTTGATGGAGGGGAAGTTTTCATCCAAACACAAACAGTGGCGACCATTGGTTACGCAGCACCAGGTGAAACATGATGCTAATTTTTCAAACTTCAATTTCATCATCTATTAATGTTTTTCCTAACCCTAACAAATTACTAAATGCATGTGATACAATAAGAGTTTGGAATGGAAGGCAAAGTGTCAACAAAAGGTGATGTATTCAGTTTTGGGGTAATGCTGCTAGAGATGTTTACTGGGAAGAGGCCGACAGATGATATGTTCGGTGAAGAAAGGAGTTTAAAAGAGTGGGTAAGGGAAGCATTAGAACAAAATGCAACAACTCAAATAGTGGCGCCTGCCCTATTACCAATGGAAGATAAACATTTTTCTGCAAAGGTGCAATGTTTGTCGTCAATTTTTGAATTGGCAATGAAATGTTTAGCTGTTTCAGCAGATGAAAGAATCAACATGATTGAAGCATTATCTGCTTTGCACAAGATCTATGAAGCATTTGCAGCCGGTACAGAAAGGTGTCGGCCACGATATGACTTTCCTGTTACTACTCGCAATCATGGGGTTTGATTCTTGTATTATAGCATAGAGTATATCTTATCCATTCTGGTATTTCTACATTGAGTAATATGTATAATTCTTGTGGAACAATATTGTAACGACCCGCCCATCTAGGGTATAATAAATGCCGCGAGCGTTAACTAGGCAGACTTAAATGCATCAAAGATCATAGGCTAAGGTTCCATTTATAAAGGGATTTAACCAAAGCATTTAATGAACAATTAAATAGGAGAAGAATAATGCCTTAGCAAAGAAATCCAACAAAAGGTTATCGCAATAAATGCTCATCAGAGTTTCCAAAATAATTCCAACTGTTTCATCCCAACCAAAAGATAACAATTTTTCATAAAATAGCGGAAGCGATCAAGAGAGAAGTGAGGCTATGTATGGAGACACAACGACACTTTAAGTACCAACAGATCATCTTATTATTTCCTACTCAACACCGCCGCCCGCTCGTCACCGCTCAACCTGCACATAGGGAAAACACATGCAGGGTTGAGTACTATAAACATACTCAGTGGACTCATGCCGAAAACAATTTTATCACAATTATAGTTATCATGCCATTTTCAAGTGTCCATCGGGGTTTTAACTTTAGAAAGACCCGAGGCACCAAAATATATTCTTTCTCAAATATCACGGTCGCGCAACCATTTTTTCACATCGACGTTTACCATATCCTCATTCTACATGACAAGGACTGCGGCCGCAATCCAGGTCACTAGACCGGCCGACCCGTACGCCAGCACTCGGTCTAACATTAGTGTACACTAACCCAAGTAGAGTTTGCGGCTCTACAAGGATCCGAATTCGATTAAATCAATAGTGGCATAGCCACGAGGGATAGGCACGACAAAACAAATCAAGGCATGATAACACATATCTCATTCTCATCAATATCAGTTTAGGACAATGTCCTTATTTTAAAAGAAAGCCCACCTCTTCGGCTTATCTCGAGAGTATTCTCTTCTCCTCGTTTATCACGTTGAGAGCGCAAAGTATCACCTTTAAATTAGGCATATCACAAATCAGTTTCAATCATTGATTTTAAATCATGCATGTCTCCCATATTTCCCTTTTTCCCATCGATTATTTTCAAAATCATCAATCAAAACCAAGGTATGATTAGCATATCATTCTTATTCAATGAACAACTCCAAATTCACCGTTATATCGTGTCACGCATGAGTGTTCCACACACACAACACACGTACACGAACACTACACATGTGCACGCACGCCGAGGTGTGCGCGCACACACACACACGGTCACATACACACACACATCCATGCATTCCAAAATTCATCAATTTAATTCCCCTTCACTCAATCTAAATGCATGTGGACTCAAGAACACCGATTGATCGGTAAAAGAAGAGGAGATCAATAATTAAAGTACCTTTTCCAAAAGAATGAACGGTAGAAACAAGTTATAGCCTTAATTCTTCAATAATCTCTTGAATTTCACTTGAATTCTTCTTAATTGATGAAGAAATCTTGAAGAAAACTTGAAGAAAATTTAGAGAGAGTGGGGAGAGAAGTTTCGAAAATTATGAGGAGTGGGAGGCGCCGGTTTTGAGAATGCTAGGGTTTAGGATCTCTCATGTATTTATAGAGTGCCAAAATAATATCCCATAATTAAATAAATCAAGATTTGGAAGATATGGAGAGATTTGTTTGTTGGAGTAGCCGAAAACTTGAAGAGAAAAAGTAGGAAATTCGAATTCTAGACTTATTAAATTAGCCTATGATTAAATTCAAATATTTCACGGAGTAGAATAAGATATCACGGAGCAAGAAAATAATAATTAAACTCCCCAATTTCATAGGAATAGGCGTGATTTGCCTTGCTTCAAAAGGGATTCAAAAACCAAATCCTAATTTAATTAGGATATGTAATATCTTCTTAGATATGGCAAGATATGCTATGATATTTTAGCATATTTATATTTATTCATGGAGTAGAATAAATAAGGGATCAAATAAATAAATAATTCCCTCTTCTCCAATATATGAGATTTTCGAAAATCTCATGAGAAAAATCAAAGTGGTGGTTCGAAAATTCCATGTAGGATTTATAGAGTATTTGGACTTTGGATTTAATTTGGATAATTATCCCAATCAAATAATTAAATCCAAGAATAATAGGATTTCTTCTCCAAATAATAATAATGGCCGAAAATTCCACATGATTAAATTATGCTCCTATTAAATTCTCACTCATCCCTTAGGAAAATAAGTCACCCACAATTATATTTCTCCGTATCAAATGTTCACACCCAATCAATCATTTCTTCACTTTCTCTTCTTTTTCTCAACGCATTGACCTTTCAACGGCCACGTCATATTTTTCCACATCTTTGACTATTCAATAGCCACGTCAACATTTCAACAAGTTGACTATTCAACTCAATCTAAATTCTCATACGTAATTAGGTCACAAAGACACTATGCAATTAATTACTCATCAAATAATCCACATATCATAGCATTTAAGGCATTTAATGCAAAAATTTTATAACCCGAAAATTAGGGTTTGAAAAAGTGGGGCGTTACAAATATAGCTATAAATGTTTTGTTGGCTGGCATTGTATTGTGTTGTTGAATATAAGTGAACCTATATATATATTGTATTGTGTTGTTTATTGGAATTAACCTATTTTATTGGCGCTGTTATTTGACACTATTTTCTTTTACGGTATCTTATTTGAATGAAGGGAAAGAGAAAAACCAAATTAAGGGGGCTGTTGTATAAGGGATTAATTAATTAATTACATATTTGATTGACGAGTTCTAATACATGCAAAACTAATTATTAAAAAACAATATAATAATGACCTCTATGTACATAGACGTTATTATTAGATCGTTTTTTAGTTCATTTTTTCAATATACAGATCTTTTAAACATGAAGATCACAAAAGTCCAGATATTTAACCTTTTATTGGGAGTATATATAATGTGGAAAAATGTCCTCTAAAGTGCAGATATCTATTACTATATAAAAAGAGAGTTTTGGGGGTGTTTAGGAAAATATGAGAAATTTTAGGAATATTTAGGGAAATGACCATTTAAAATAGATATTAAATGAATTAAAAATATATAAAACGTGTGATTAAGTGTTAGTTGGTTATTTAATTTCCATAGTTAGTGGATTAGTGGTAGGTGTGGGAATACGGGTATCAGTGGATACCCGACCCGTAAAAACCGGGTACCCAAACCCAAAAATAATCTAAATGTCTATCTAAAACCCGACCCGATATATTTTCGGGTACTCCAATACCCACCCCGAGTATCCATACCCGACGTATGGGGTATCCAAATACCCGACTCTTTACATGTGTTAATAACTAATAAAAAAATTCAAATCTTATATATTAATATAAATATAGAAATATTTAAATTTTGACTAATATCTTTATTGTTGCATTTATTTTGTAGTATAAAACTATAAAAAAAGGGGTCACTTTTATTTTCAAGTATATGATTATATTTATGGAGATTGGTTATGCAATATGTAAGGAAAATAATAAAAGTTATGCATTTAATTAAACTGTAGAAGCAACCAATAATATAATTTAAAAGTCAAAATAATTAACTAAAATATAAATATCACATGAGTTGGTTATGCAATACGTAAAACTTGAGAGTTTGGAGAATCCGTGACCTAGAGTAATAGAGATTGATTTATTTATATAAGTTTAGAGAAAGTTAATTTAGTAAGTCGTAATTAGTAAATAAATTAGCCTAGCTCTTGAAGCCTAAAATGGTTAAACCTAATTTTAAAAATGCTTTAAATAATAAATTGGATATTCGGGTAATATCCGATACCCACTCGGGTTACCCAATATCCAATTTATCTTAAATTTCAATACCCAATCCCATACCCGATCCCATAAAATTGGATATTGGGTATCCAATACCCGGCGTATATCGGGTCAGGTACGGGTAAACTCAATACCCAATATCTGTATTCCCACCCCTAATTAGTGGTATAGTTAGTGGTAATATTGCACAATTAATATTTTATTTTTTTAATTTAGAAAAAGAAAACGTGTTTATATAGTTGTTTAACTAATCAATAAAATGTGTATTTGTTGATATGGGCCAGCCCACTAAGTAATTACCAACCAAATATTAATAGAATAAATTAGGTAATTTTCTATCTTCTTCACCCAGCCGCTGGAAAACGCTGCCAGTAAGTTTTTATTTCTGTGTATTTTTACTTCTCTCGCCTTTCCCCGTCACCACGCCACCACGCTCTACCACCTTGCTTCGCCGGGTTTCCTTCTACCCTGTTTCACCTCCTCCCTCTATCTCCCAGTCGGCAAAACAAAATCTAATTGATTTTTTAACTCTTAAATATGTTTCATGCTTTATAATGATGCAGGAGTTCAAGATTGGAGGGTTACAATTTATACTCTTCAGTCGTGCTCCCAAATACAGTTTTGAGTACTAGAGAAAGAGCAAATAATTTCTTAATTTGTAGCAGACGGGGTGGCCCTCTTTTTTGCGGCCGTGCATGAACACGGCCTTTTCAAATTCTTCTTCGTGTTGTTTATGTTGTTCTCTTTGCAGGTCTTTATGGTGGAAGTGATTTATGTTTTGAAGTGTCAAGCTTAATTATGTGATATTTTTTTTCCTTTTCTTCATGTACTATTGTGAAGTGTCGAATGTATAATTTTTTCATTTAGTGCTCTATATGAATATTAGGTTGGTGGCAGCTCTTATTCATTTGTCTTTCCTGAACGTGGTATGGATGGTAGCAGCTACACGGGAAGTAGGCGATGCGGGAATACTATTAGGGTATGCAACCAGTTTTTTTTTTCCGGCTAAATGCATGCATATCAGTTGTATATTCGATGCTATTTTGTTGTATTTTTGTTGATAATTTTGATCGATTTGACTATCTTCTAATATATACTTATACATTATTTTTATTGTGTGTTCGTGACTGATCTTTTGTAGTATAGATCTAAAAATGATTTAAATGATATGTGATTTGTGTGCAATTTTTAGTTTATAAACTTATTTGGTTATATGAGTTTAGAACTTGAAATAATAATATTGTTTCTCATTCGTGTTATTTTTTTCCTTTATTTGATTTTATATTTTTTAATAATTTTTTTTATTTTATATATTTATGATTTCAGATTTTATATAATGATATTTTTATAAATTTATAAAATCATTTTACAGTATAAAATAAATTTAAATAAAAGAGAATGGGTCGAGCATCGCACGCGGATCATACTAGTTTATTTAACCTCTTACTCTTACAAAAAAGTAAAAATTACTATGGTATATTGGGCCTAAAAAATCACTCCTTTGAAAGCCCACATACCTATTGGGCCAAGCTCTTAACTAAAATGAAGCTTTGACGTTGAGTTTTAATTTGAAATGAATTGCCGGCCTCAATGTAATTTTTTAAAGTTATTTGATTGTAAATTTCTAATGTTTTGACTAATTCTAATTCTATTTGATAATTTAATTAAGATATTTTTTTGATCTAATTTTATACTAACTAGTTAAGATTACAATGAATATTAGTGTTTGGAGTGAGCAAATTTCGTATAAACTCAATTATCCCAAGAGACAAATTCTTGAGGATTATCTTCTACAGAATTAGTGAAAATTGATGAGGCCATGAAGGTAAGATTATATAAAGCTGGACTGATTTTGAGATTTTTGGTGATTTTTGACTGAAAATATTATTTTTTTAATGTTAGGTAGTATTAAAAAGGTGCAAATCCATTTTATGTTACTAATTTTGTAATTCACTCTTAAATTTAAATTCAGATAAAAAAATATAAGATTATTGGTTTTGTGCTGGAGGAATAAAGGCTTGAGATATAATCATTTGCGGACACACATGTTACTAGGAAGGGCCTTAAGCCCTTCCCAAACTATTTTTTTTTTATTATTTTAGTTGTATACAAATAATTTTGTTAATATTTTATGTAAAATAATGCGCAAAAGCTCCTACCAAAACAATAAAATATAAAAAACTTATTATTTCATCCAAAAGTTAGAATATATAACCCTTACTATAACAATTTTCTCTGCATCTGCTACTCATGTAACCTACCAAACTAATATGCTACAAATAAAATGAAACATTAAATTTATGTTCATCAATAAAAACCAAAACAATTAAATATTTATATACTTATTTTGCATAAACTTGAAACGTTGTAACCAACCAAATAAGTAAATTTTTTTACTTGAAATAATGTTTTTAATTTGTCTCAAAATTTCATAATGACCAAAACAATTAAAGATCTATCTGATTTACTAATTGTCCAATTAAGGTGTTTGCCTCAATACTACATTAATTAGTTTATTCTTTAAAAATTAACCGAACAAATTTAACTTCCTTATCAACCCAATCACACCAATACTAACATTAATTAGTTTATTATTTTAAAAATTACCGACCAAATTTAACTTCCTTATCAACCCAACACTTCATTCAAATTTCAAATTTTAATGAGGTAATCAATAAAATCAATTTTTTATACAATATTTTATTTGTCCAATATTATATGGATTCTTATAAAAATAATATCAATATTTTATTGTTTTAATAATTAATTTATTTAATTAATTAATATCCTAAAACCAATCCAGTCGAGGAGTGGGACTCCTATGATGAGAATTCAATACTATTAATTATAGAATTAACACTTAAGTTAAGGACATATATATAGTGAGAGAAAAACAGAAAAAATTGTGCATATAATTCTAGAGAGAGAGTGTCACATAATTTTCTCTCTTTTCAATTTTAATTAATTTCAACTAAACACACACACAGAGATGGACGGCGGAGCTCCGGCGGCCGCGGACACCGTCATGTCGGAAGCAGAGCCTTCTCACCACCACCAGCCGCAAGCTCCGGCGGATCATATACCGGCGGTGTTCAGCCACGGCGGCCGATTCATCCAATACAATATATTCGGCAACATCTTCGAGGTCACCGCCAAATACAAACCCCCAATCATGCCAATCGGAAAAGGGGCATACGGCATCGTTTGGTAGCTAATCCTTCACTCTCCAGTTCCACTCAATTACTCAATTTGTTAGTCTAATTTGTTAATTGATTGATTGATTGTTCCGATTTTCTGAATAAAGCTCTGCTTTGAATGCGGAGACGAATGAGCATGTGGCGTTGAAGAAGATAGCGAATGCTTTCGACAATAAAATCGACGCCAAGAGGACTTTGCGTGAGATCAAGCTTCTTCGGCACATGGATCATGAAAATGTTAGTGTTAATTAGCTTTGGAAATTCTTTCTTTGCTTGAATTTCTGGATTCTGAATTGACTTTTAATTTGGGGATTTTGGAGTTTCTTATGCTTGAGTTTTTGAACTAGTTAGATTGTTTGGAAAGCTGGGATTTTTAGTCCATTGGCTAATAGATTGCTCTAGTTGAAGAGTTTTCAGTTTCTCTAAAATTTGGAAATTGCAGTTCTTTTTTAGATAGAAACGAATTATGTTAAATACATTGCTATATCTTTCTTTCTTGTGTATGCATAAATTTGATTGTGTATGAGAATTGGATATAAAATCAATGAATTAGTTAGAGATGAAAAATCTTGTCTATGATTTGTTAATTTGATTTCATGCTATGAGATTGGGATATAACTCAATGAATTAGTTAGAGATGAAAAAACTTATCAAGATTGAGTTTTTTGTAGAACTGACACTTGTGTATGATGTATAGATTTAATTTAGTATGAGATTAGGAATTTGGGATATACCTCAATGAATTAGTTTGATAAAAGAAAAGTTATCAAGAATCAAGATTGCTTTTTGTAGAATTGGTACTTGTGTATGATATATAAATTTAGTTTAGTATGAGATTGGGATATAATTCAATGAATTAGTTAGAGATAAAAAAAAGTCAGCAAGAATGCTTTTTGTAGAACAGCTACTTTTCAGGGGAAAGTCCCCTTTATTGAAAGAGGAATAGAATTTTAGCAGTTTTATGCAATATGCTGTCGCCATGTGAAATGAGCTAGCTGGTCTTTGGTTTCTTTGATATCACTTGCAACACCTGTTCTAATGTTTTTTATTGTTAATTAATTGAGATGAACTGGTCCAATAGTTGGTCTATTTGAGATTATTTAATGTGATTCTTGAATTTAAGATGAAAGCTTTGGTACTGATTCCAGTAGGGTTTGTCCATGTAAAAATGATTCCGTCATGCCCGAATGCATTGTTAGTGATCAACTAAGCATGTTTATTTTTCGACTTAGCATAACCTAAAATCTTAACCTTAGTTTCCATTTCTGGTCAACTTGTTTTTATCTTTTCTTGTGAAGTTGATGAGGTTTTTTGAAACATTTATGATAGACCAGCGCCGAATGAATAATATAGTTTTACAAATATGATGCACATAGACCGAAAATTGGATTGAATCATAGTATTTGAGCCTTATACACCGGTATAGCACGACTAAATGGGAGTTGACAATGACTAGAACTCTATAGTTCACAATATTATGTATTACCTGGCGCCGAGGAGGGGTCGTACAGAATTTAAGGATTGTAGGAATAATGCAAATATTATTTGCTGCAGGTGGTTGCTATCAGAGATATAATTCCACCGCCTCAACGAGAGGCATTTAATGATGTTTATATTGCGTATGAACTTATGGACACTGATCTCCACCAAATCATCCGTTCTAATCAAGCTTTGTCGGAGGAACATTGCCAGGTTAGATTTCAATTTTTGGTTTGATTTAATATGCATATTTTACCATTCCGCTTACTTAGTCATTATTTTCGCACAGCCAAGAAATGCCTCTTATGTAACTTGAAATTACAACACTTTGTGTGGCTCAAATTTCACTCAGCTAATTAAATTCATTTTTCTTTGGAAACTCTTGCGATTATATATGATTTAGGTTCAAAAGATAGAGTCAATGCTAATCATTTTCACTGCCAAAAGTTATAGCCATCTTCCTTTATTTATGTCAAACTTAATTTTGTGTTCTCTGCGGGTGCATTTCGACAGTTCTTGTACTAAAACAATCCTCTTTTGTAAACTACTTCGTGGTTGTACAGTATTTCTTGTATCAGATTCTCCGAGGATTGAAGTACATACATTCAGCAAATGTTCTCCATAGGGATTTAAAGCCTAGCAATCTTCTTCTCAACGCTAATTGTGACCTGAAAATTTGTGATTTCGGATTGGCGCGCGTCACATCCGAAAGTGACTTCATGACGGAGTATGTGGTTACAAGGTGGTATCGGGCACCAGAGCTGTTGTTAAATTCATCAGACTACACTACAGCAATTGATGTATGGTCCGTTGGGTGCATTTTCATGGAATTGATGGATCGGAAACCATTGTTTCCGGGCAGAGATCACGTACACCAGTTGCGTCTTTTGATGGAGGTATCTAGTTTACATTGATGTCAGCTATTTTCTGTTGGGGCTACATTAGATGTGATTGACGTCTTCATGTTTATTGCGTTGCTCATGATTAATCCAAAACCATGATTAAAAATAAAGGGGTGACTCCCGCTTATATGTTATTCAGCACATTCATGTGGAAACCATGTGGGATTCGTATAAACTACTATGACAAGTATCAGCAATGGGTTTTTTTTTCTCTCTGGCAGCTGATTGGCACTCCATCTGAAGCTGAGTTAGGATTGCTGAATGAAAATGCAAAAAGATACATTAGGCAGCTCCCCCCTTATAGCCGGCAATCATTTACTGAGAAGTTTCATCATGTGAACCCTCTTGCCATTGATCTCGTCGAGAAGATGCTAACTTTCGATCCTAGACAAAGGATTACAGGTATAACACATCAGAACCGTTCTTATCTTGGGTAAATTTATGTCATGCTTTTACGGTGGTATACAAAATATTGCTATACAACCCTTTATTGTGGCAAAATGAAACAAATGCCCCACAATATTGAAAAGAGAACTGAAATCACTATATAAGTTTACATAGGCTACTAAACTTATTACTGATTGATTTGAAGATGGAAACTATGAATTTATATCATTAATAATGATATCGATGTAAAGAGAGAACTGAAGTCACTATATAGTTCCTCTTTGTCAAAAGATGGAACCTATCGATTTATATCATTGACAACATTAGAGTTCAATTTTTTTTGGATGAGTTGTTGTCAAAAACATTAAGCATGAATGCTTGTGCCGTGCCAAGGGTCGATCGTACAAATTTCCATATTGATATCGAATTTAAGCTTGTCAAAATGTGGACCTATTATCTCATCCATTTTCACTATCCTGTGATATCAGTTGAAGGTGCGTTGGCGCATCCATACCTCAACTCGCTCCATGACATCAGTGACGAGCCTGTTTGCGAGACGCCCTTCAACTTCGACTTCGAGCAACATGCATTGACAGAGGAGCAGATGAAGGAGCTCATCTACAGGGAGGCTCTTGCTTACAATCCTGAATATCAACAGCCCTTGTGAAATAGTAATAGTATTGTTTGTGGAATTGTTGAGTAGTGTGGTGGTGCTTGTGTTGTGATGTGATATTGGACCAGTTTCTTGTATATAATGGTCCATTTAAAACAAAGTTTTGCAAAATTCTTGAATTAGATGTGGATATTTATTTATGTAGAACATGCAATTGGGTGTGGCGGTGGTGGTATATGGCCGGGGACCAGAATAACATGTTTTAGTGGTTTTCTTGTATTTTCTTCGATCCCAACATTTTCTAGCTATTTGGATATTCTGATTTGTTTTTAGTAGTATTGTTTTTCAATATATGATTCGCGTTGATCGTGACTTCTTTTCTATTCATTACTACTCCCTCCGTCCCAGATAATTCGTCTCAGTATTTCATTTCGGTCCGTCCCACATAATTTGTCTCACTTCACTTTTACCATTTTTAGTAGTGGATCTCATATTCCACTAACTCATTCCTACTCACATTTTATTATAAAACTAATACTTTAAAAGTAGGACCCACATCCCATCAACTTTTTCAACTCACTCTCCATTACATTTCTTAAAACCCGTGCTGGGTCAAAGTGTCCCAAATTATCTGGGACGGAGGGAGTAGTATTTTTTTTATACTAGTTTGATGTAATTTGTTGATGAGATGTGCTAATCTGTCAGGGGGAGGGAGAGTGTTAGGGTACCACCACCTCTTAAAATAACACCATACCACCATTCCTAGCCTAATCATTTGTACACGTGGACGAATAATAAGGCTGTCACGTGGCAAAAAAAAATCTGAAAAAGACGGCCAACAATATGTTGTACACTATACAACAATTTTTCTTGGCCAGCAATATCCAACACACTATACAACAATCTATAGATTGTTGTGTAACGTTTATAATATTGCTGTGTAGCGTTCATAATATTGCTGTATAAGTGGTGTCACGGTGTCACTTTAAGAAGGGTTGTCATTTTAACACAAGCCAATCTGTCAGACTTCATTATAATCTCATTTTACTTCATTCTAGTAGGTTTATTACGTCATTTCGGTATGTAATACCTTTGAAACTATAGTATGTTTTTATTTACTTCTCATAAATTTTGAAATGATTCAACACATGCATCATTCGAATTCATTGAATGAATTTGAATGAATTTTAACTTTATTCACTTTAAAAAAATACAATTCATTCCAATAGGTGTTGAACTTCATTTAAAAACGTTTTTACTTCATTGGTCTATGTTTTCACTTCATGACGTGTATGTTTTCACTTCATCCCAATAGGTTTCAGTTTTTACTTTATTCACTTTAAACAAAAATACAATGTGACAAATTGAGTTGACAACGACGACGACCTAGGTCCGTTCGCCCATCGATCACATAGTATATAGACATCTAGTCTTTAAATTGTTGTTATTTGTTTCTTTACCTATTCCTAATTTTGTTATTACACACTTATAAATTTCCACATTAGCTATAAAATAATAATACATGCAAAAAATTCTTCCCAAAATTCTTGTTATTTGTTTCTTTACATATTCCTAATTTTGTTATTACATATAAATTTCCACAGACTTCGTAGGTAATACATGCAAAAAATTCTTCCCAATATTCTTGTGGAAAATATGTGTTGCAAGAAGAATTTGATTGAGTATTTTATTCTATCACTCAATTTAAGATATTTTCTACGGGTCATATTTGATAACTTTAAATGATAACTACTCCATAAAGCATGTATTATAAAGAACTCAGTTTATTAAATGAAACTAATCTGCAAATCAATGGAGAGATTTACTTTTTCCTTTGCTCTTTCAATCTTGTTCTTAAGTAGCTTCACCCACTCCTTGAATTCTCTCACCATGCACTTATTTCCTTCGAAAACTCCATCACTTCCGACCCTTACGCTCTCTTTAACACCAATTGGTCGCAAACATCATCAGTCTGTAATTGGACTGGTGTGTCGTGCAGCCTCAAACACCGTCGTGTCACTGCTCTCAATCTCTCTGGCTACGGCCTTGCTGGAACTGTCGCTCCACATCTCGGAAACCTTACGTTTCTCAGATATTTGGACATCAGTTTCAACATTTTCGCGGGGTTCTTACCCTTTGAGCTCTCTAAACTGCATCGTTTGAAGGTGATGAATTTGAGAGTGAATTCATTCACTGGAGAAATACCAACATGGTTGGGCAGTTTACCTCAACTAGAGAAACTCTATATGTACAACAACACTTTCTTAGGTACAATTCCCACATCTTTGTTTAACAACTCTAAGCCTTAGATGTTACAAATATTAAACTTGAACAACAATCAGTTGAGTGGATCTATTCCCAATGGTATTTCTTATGTTGGAGAAGTTAGAATTGGAAATAATAGTCTATCATGTTGGCTCCCAAGTGATATGTGCCGTAACATGTCCAATATCGAATTACTGGAACTAGATTTAAACGGACTAGAAGGAGATATTCCACCAAACATATGGAAATGCAAAAATCTTCAGATTTTTTCATTAAGCGAAAACAATTTCAGTGGCAATATCCCTCAAGCAATTGGAAATGTGAGCATGCTTAGGGTGTTGTCTTTGGCGTACAATCATTTCACAGGTTAGTATATTATTGATTATTCAAATATGTTTTTTGTCAATATTCAAATATACGACTTTAATTTATGAATTTTGGTTTTATTCTTTTGTAGGGTATATTCCATCAAGTATATGGAATTGCAAACACCTTGAATATATGGCCTTAACCTACAACAATCTCAGTGGCAACTTCAGTCATGAAATTGGAAATACGACCAGGCTTAGAGAGTTTTACTTTTCATACAATCATTTCACAGGTATACATTTTATATATACTTGATAATTCTGCCCTTCTATTTATGATTTCAGTTAGATATTATGTATCGAAAAGTGCACCACCAATATCATGTTTTTATAGTGTTAACTGACTTAACTCTAAAAGATATAGATTAGTGGATTTCCATAGATAATTACGATATAGTCATTTATGTTTCTAAATTATATTTCCCCATTTTCATGCATCGACTAAAATTAGTCTCATGCAAAAAACGAAAAGTTAGTCTCAATCAATTACTCTTTTTTTATCTTTTTCCATCTTTCTTTATGTATCGTATTTCTCGTCCACTTTATCCATTTCTTTTTCATATTTTATTAATTTCACATTAAAACATATGTCGTCCATCGATAAAACTATTTTTGATGGATGGAGTATCATGTTTACACACAAACAATATTCTGTTTCCCCTCAAGGACGGAACTATTTGGTTCCACAAGGGCAAATGCCCAAGCTCAAAAATTTTCATTTATGCGTATTTTGATCTATATATTTTAAAATTTTTCCATAAAGGATTAATTGTAGCCATAAAATTGAGAGATTATAGAATTCACGTTGAGTTCTAATTTTAAGATTGTTGTCAATTGAACCACTCTTTATACCCATCTAATGAACATTATATACCTAAGAGTAAATGTTAATTTTGGTCCTAAACATAAGACCAAAATACGAAATTGGCCCAAAATATTTTTTTGAAAAATGGATCCATAACAAATGAAAATGTCACTGAAATAGTCCGTTTATTGACTGTTCCATAAAAAAACTAACGGTCAACGCTAATTGCACAGGGGCATGACCATTAGTTTTTTGACGGAACAGTTAAAAAAGGACCGTTCCGACAAGGATTTCATTTTTAATGGACATACTTTTCAAAAAGTAAATGTTTTGAACAAAAATTCGTATTTTGGTCATATGATTAGGACCAAAATTGACATTTACTCTATATCTAATATTCATTAAAGGGGTAGCTCTTTTTATATTTATAAAATGTTCATTGTAGGTGCATACAATATCATAGTTATTTTTTTTTGATAAAAAAAATAGAGTTAATTTTTACATACCCCTTATTTATTCAGTGTTACTACCTCATTTATGTCGATATATACGGCAGGTGAATTACCACAAGAAATTGGCACTCTGCCAATACTGGAAGTGCTTGATGTGTTCAGGAATCTCTTACATGGGTCCATCCCATTTTCAATATTCAACATATCAACATTGCATGGCGTTACAAATTTCAGGCAACGAATTTTCTGGTACACTTTCTTCAGATTTTGGGAGTTCACTTCCCAATCTGCAATGGCTTCTATTAGCCAAAAACAAACTTAGTGGCCTAATTCCAACCTCCATCACCAATGCTTCTAAACTTATCGATGTAGACATGCAAGCCAACTCATTTAGTGGCTCCATACCCGACTTTGGTAGTTTGAAGCTCCTTCAAAGACTTCTTGACGTGAATCCGGGTATTCACAATCATAGGATGCAACTACATCGAGGGCCATGGGTTGATTGTGGTCCGAAAAGAAGGTGGAGATATGGCAAGGAGCCAAGCCGGATTCGAAGGTCTGACTCAAACCAGAATTTGCCTAGCAAAATGATGTCCAAATGCTGTTCTAAGACCACCATTATCTTCATCATCAAAAGAGCTTCGCGTGAGTACCTTACACGCCTCAATCGGAGTTCGGATGAGGAAGTTATGGCCTTTTGACGAAAGTCGCGCAGAGCTGCCAAAAAAATGCCCGGCCACAGAGAAAACGCCCGGGCAAGGCCCCAAAACGCCCGGGCCGGGCGTTTTGCCCGAAAATGCCATTTTTTAAGATTTCAAAGACTATTTTCCCTATTACTTTTGTTTTAGTATAAATACTCTTTTGTAGGGTTTTCATTCTCAGCTTTTGAATATTTGTAAGAGACAATTTCTCCATATTTGAGAGCTCACCTTCTTCATCTTTTGAAGACTTATCAAATTCCTTCGGGTTGCATTCGATCTTTTGCCGGGCTAAGGTTGATTGTAAAGGTATGCTTGCTAGTTCTTGTGTTGCTAGTTTGTGGAGCCATTAGGTGTTTGTATGTGAAAGTGTCTTTGAGATTTCTTTCTTGTTCTTCACCTAAATCATAACACTAATCCATCCTCTATCCTTTTATCCATTTTTCTTGTTCCATTTCTTGGTTTATCTAGTTTATTTGTTGGGTTTATTTACAAGAATAAGTCCGGGGCAAATTCATGAGTCTTCAATTTAGAGGATTCACATTATTTGGTATCAAGAGCCATTGGTTCTTGTTCTTGTAAGAAAAAAAAAAAGAGTGAAATTGTTAGAAAATTGTCAAAAAAAAAAAAAGAGATACTTCAAATCCTATCCATGGGCTTTAGCTATAAATTGATATATGTGTTCTTGGGTATGTCAATTTGATTGTCGGAAAGTTGTAGGCCGAAATTACATCAATTGTTGGGTCTATTGTTGTTGGGTGAAATTGTGCACACAAAGTGTTTGTTAATTTGTCCCATTGGCGTAGCTCCCTACTTTCACTATTCTTGTGGCTTCTTGGACTAGTTTTCACTTGCCTAGTTGTGTATCTTGTTTGTGCTATTTGTGCAACCATTGGGATTACATCATCGAGAGCAAGTGAGGGAGAGTATCTAGCCACTAAATCTCTAAACCTTCCGAGAGACATTGGGTGTGAGTTTGGGGAATTGGGGACATACTTTGTGGGTTGGGAAGTGAGCTCCTCACTAAAGTCTCCATTCTTGGGTGTGTGCGTTGTTTGTGTTATTAACAAAAGGGATGTGTCCCTAGTCCTCTTTATCTTCTTTGTAGGTACCGAAAATGCCACCACGTACGAGGATTTCTAAGCACAATTCGCCTAGAAGGGAGGATGGGGACGACATCGCGTCCACATGCGACGACACCCTCAAAGAGATGTTTTCCTCAATCATGAAGGAGATGCGCGATGCGCGGGGAATCATGAATTCTATGCAAGAGGGATTTTCGGCATACCATGAGAATATATCTCTCATAAGAGATCGAGTTAGGCATAACCATTCCATAGCACCTAGTGACCGAGAGAGACATGATAGGAGTGACTACAAGTCAAGGTATCACGATGATGGACTTGATAGAGGGAGTAGAAGGGAACAAGTACCAAAGTTCTATGGAGAGTCTAACTCTAAGAGGATGAATGATCATGGTCATCTTAAGGTGCATGAGCGGTTAATAGGGGAGGAAGTTTCAAGTAAATCAAGGGAGAGCTCAAACCCTCGACATTATGGTGGTGACACAAGACGAAGAAGCATCCCACCAAAGAAGATGGACCTATCTCATCCTAGCTATCATACGAAGGTTTCGTCGTGGTTGTCATCCAACTTCACTACTTCAAAGGGCTTGATTCAAAATAGGTGTGACAATAAAGAGCGTGTCAAGAATATGGTGGATTTTGTTGATGATGATGATGATGAAGAGCAATGTGAGGATGAAACGGAGTCCATGGTCACACATGAACAAGATGCACACCCAACTTTCAATGATGGCATGTCTAGCATAAGGGAAGCCGAGGACGGGAGTGAGCCATTAAATGCCCTTCAAATCATGAACAACGAACCAAAGCCACATGAGGTTAATAATGGGAATAAGCACTTGAGAGAGAATCGAGAGAAAGAGCAAAAGCTAGAAAATGAGAGCATGCTTCAAAAGCAAATAGAGCGTGAGAAAAGGCGAAAATGTGAGATGCAAAAGCCAAGAGAGAGTGGTGGGGGTGAGTGTGAATCAACACTTTCAAG
>NC_062966.1:27323626-27366626 GCF_023119035.1 Salvia hispanica | reverse complement strand
TTGTTGGATTTATTTACAAGAATAAATCCGGGGCAAATTCATGAGTCTTCAATTTAGAGGATTCACGTTACTTCTCCTTTGGAAAAATTCCCATGTGAAGAATTGACATTTCTCTCTTCATTAACTAATTGTCCAAATTTGCGGGCATTGGATGTATCATCCAATCCACTTAATGGCATCCTACCTGCTTCATTTGGAAATTTTTAATGGGTCCCATTCCATCTGAAATAGCAAACTTTAGTGGTTTGCTATTTCTAAATTTGGCCATAAATCAGCTGAGTGGACCAATTCCACCAACAAATGGGGAATTAAAGCAACTCCAAGCAACTAGCTCTTGAAATTGTTTTCATTTGTTTCTTTACCTATTCTTAATTTTTTTATTAAATACTTCCTCCGTCCCAAGATAATTGAGTCGTATTTCTTTTTAATTTTTCCAAAATAGTTGAGTCATTTTCTTTTTTAGTGAAAACTTTATTCCTTCTCTTACGTTACATTTTCTTACTTTATTCTCTCTTATTTTAACCTTTAACGAATCGATTTCATAAATCTCGTGCTCAAAAGAAATGCTCCATCTATCTTTGCAACGAAAGGAGTATAAATCTCCACATTACGACTCCGTAGCACAGTTGGCAATGGAGGGGCAGATTTTGTTGAAATGACGTACTCTGATTGAACCCCCTCACATGATGTCAGTCCGGAGTGTTGGGACTGCCAAGGCAACGGAATCATCTTTTTTGCTGCAATAATACATGCAAAAAATTCTTCCCAAAATTCTTGCGGAAAATATGCGTGGTAAGAAGAATTTGATTGAGCATCTATTACTCCATAAAGTTTAAGATAATTTCCTAAATGTTGCACTTAAATGAGACGGAGGGAGTATATGTCATATTAGAATTGCATTATTAAAACTTAGAATAGTGACAAAGTTAAATAGACGACGATGACCCGCACCCTTCGCAAACTAACATAGTGGAGCACAGTGCTTAGTGGTTTAGTACAACACAAGCATTTTTCTAGTTTTTGACAAAGTAGACTTAGTTGTTTAGTACCTAACTTAGTACATTAAAAGCTCGGTTGATGAACAAGAAGTAAATTAACTACTAATGGAGACTTCAATCCTTTCCTTTGCCCTTCCGATCATTTTCTTAAGTAGCTTTACCTTCTCCTTGAATTCCAACACCACTGATAAACATGCACTTATTACCTTCAAAAACTCCATCACTTCCGACCCTAATGCTATTTTGAGCACCAAATGGTCTCAAAATATATCAGTTTGTAATTGGGTTGGTGTGTCGTGTGGCCTCAAACACGGCCGTGTCACTGCTCTCAATCTCTCTGGCTATGGCCTTTCTGGAACTGTTGCCCCACATCTCGGAAACCTTACGTTTCTTAGATATTTGGACATCAGTTTCAACAGTTTCGTGGGAAAGTTACCCTTTGAGCTCTCTAAACTGCGTCGTTTGAAGGTGATGAATGTAGGAGTGAATTCATTCACTGGAGAAATACCAACATGGCTGGGAAGTTTACCTCAACTACAGAAACTCTATATGTACAACAACACTTTCTTAGGTACAATTCCTACATCTTTGTTTAACAACTCCAAGCTTCAAATGTTACAAATATTAAACTTGAACAACAATCAGTTGAGTGGATCTATTCCCAATGGTATTTCTTATGTTGGAGAAGTTAGAATTGGAAATAATAGTCTATCAGGTTGGCTCCCAAGTGATATGTGCAGTAACATGTCCAATATCGAATTACTGGAACTAGATTTAAACGGACTCGAAGGAGATATTCCACCGAACATATGGAAATGCAAAAATCTTCAGATTTTTTCATTAAGCGAAAACAATTTCAGTGGCAACATCCCTCAAGCAATGGGAAATGTGAGCATGCTTAGGGTTTTGTCTTTGGGGTACAATCATTTCACAGGTATATTATTCAAATACATTTTTGTCAATATCCAAATATACAACTTTAATTTATGAATTTTGGTTTTATTCTTTTGAAGGGCATATTCCATCAAATATATGGAATTGCAGACACCTTGAATATATGGCTGTACTCAACAACAATCTCAGTGGCAACATCAGTCATGCAATTGGAAATACGAGCACACTTAGACACGTTTACTTGTCAGACAATCATTTCACAGGTATTCTATACATGACAATTCTACCCTTTTGTTTATGATTTTAGTTAAATATGCCCATAAAAAATAGATAATATTTTGAAATGATACGAATTTTTAAGCATAATTGGTAAAGTAAAAGAGAAATAATTAGAAATAAAAAAATGATTGGAGTATTGTTAATGAAAGAATATATCAAAATGATAAATGTGATCTATTTTTAAGGGATTATGTTTCGAAAAAGGCACCCCCAATGTCATGTTTTATAGCATTAACTCTATTTATTGATTAGTCGATTTCCATATCATTCACATTATGTCTGACTTCAATATGTTTGTTTCTTATATATTTATTCCATATATTAATTTTTGGAAAAAAAAAAAAGATAATCACGATTTAAATTATATCTCTAAATCCACAAAAAAGAGTAAAATCTTTCCATTTTCGTTGCCAACAAAAATTAGTCTCATGCAAAAAATGAAAAGTTATCTATTGATTACTCAATATTTTTATCATTCTCCCTCTAACTTTATGTCTCATATTATCCACTTTTTTTTCCCATGCTTTACCAATTTTTTATTATAACACGTGTCTTCCACCAATGATCAATTTTTAGTGGACAAACAGAGTATCATATTTACACAAACAAAATCATGTTTCCCAATTACCAATATCATGTTTCACATTGAATTCTCATTTCAATATAGTTGTCAATAGAACCACTCGTTATACCCATGTAATGAACATTATATACGTAATGTTCATTACAAGGGGTAGCCTTTTATATATTTATAAAATGTTCATTATAGGTGCATACAATATCATAGTTATTTGTTTTGATAAAAGATAGAGTTAATTTTTATACGCCTCTTATATATTCAATGTTACTACCTCATTTATGTTGATATATACCGCAGGTGAATTACCACAAGAAATTGGCACTCTGCCAATACTGGAAGTGCTTGATGTGTTCAGGAATCTCTTACATGGGTCCATCCCATTTTCAATATTCAACATATCAACATTGCAGGCGTTACAAATTTCAGGCAACGAGTTTTCTGGTACACTTTCTTCAGATTTTGGGAGTTCACTTCCCAATCTGCAATGGCTTCTATTAGCCAAAAACAAACTTAGTGGCCTAATTCCAACCTCCATCACCAATGCTTCTAACCTTATCGGCGTAGACATGCATGGCAACTCATTTAGTGGCTACATACCCTACTTTGGTAGTTTGAAGCTCCTTCAAAGACTTCTCCTCTGGGAAAATAACTTAAGTGCAGCAAAATTCCCATCTCAAGAATTGATATTTCTCTCTTCATTAACTAACTGTCCAAATTTGCAGACATTGGATGTATCATACAATCCATTGAATGGCATCCTTCCTACTTCATTTGGGAATTTTTCTTCATCTCTTAGGAGAATTGACATATCATACTGTAACATCATGGGTGACATTCCGTCTGGAATAGCTAACTTTAGCAGTTTGCTAGTACTAAATTTGGCTATAAATCAGTTGGGTGGAACCATTCCACCTACAATTGGGAAATTAAACCAGCTCCAAGGACTATATCTTACTGGCAATCAATTGGTAGGGTTTATACCTAATGATCTTTGCCAACTGAATCATTTGGGGGAGTTGTTCCTTAGTGTAAACATGCTTGTAGGTCCAATACCAGAATGTTTGGGCGATGTTAAATCCTTGAGAGTCATCAGCTTCTTTCACAACCAATTGAATTCATCTATCCCATCCAAATTCTGGGCTCTCACAGACCTTGTAAAATTGAGCTTGTCCACCAATTATTTGAGCGGTAATTTGTCATCTGAGCTAGGAAATTTGAAGTTACTCACCTCTCTAGATCTGTCGTCAAATCAATTTTCAGGCGATATTCCCACTTTAATTGATGGTTGCCAAACATTGGATTTTCTTAACTTATCACAGAATCTGCTTAGCGGCTCCATTCCTCAGTCAGTGGGAAAGGTTAAAGGATTGAGAACATTGGATTTATCTTACAATTATCTCTCCGGGTCAATACCCAAGTCCTTAGAAGACCTCCCCTTTCTTGAAAATTTTAATGTTTCCAACAACAAACTAGAGGGGAAAATTCCAGATGGGGGTAATTTTCGTAACTTCAGTGCTCTGTCTTTTTCTCACAACTTAGCTCTTTGTGGTCCAATAACATTCCAAGTTCCACCATGTCAAGAAAAGCATCATAGATCATGGTTAAAGAAAGCCATGGTGACGCTAGGGGTTTTAGCTGTCATTGTGGTGATTGCTACTCTTGTTCTCATGAGGATGTGTAAGAAGAAAAAAGTGACACTTTCTGTTGATACTTCACCGCTAACTGCTGAATACAGAAGAGTTCCTTACATAGAACTTGTACGAGGAACGAGTTCATTTAGTGAAACCAACCTACTTGGAAAAGGTAGTTTTGGTTCTGTATTCGAAGCAATACTTTCTGATGGGTTGAAAGTTGCGGTGAAAGTGTTCAACTTGGACCTACAAGGAGCAACAAAGAGCTTTGATGCTGAAACTACTATATTGAGCAACATTCGACATAGAAACTTGGTTCGAGTTATTGGATGTTGTTGTAATATGGAGTTCAAAGCATTGATTCTTACATTCATGCCAAATGGGAGCTTGGATAAGTGGTTACATTCCGACATGTATGGTTTGGATCTCATACAAAGATTGAAAATAGCCATAGATGTTGCAGCAGCCTTGGAATATCTTCACCACGGCCATACATTCCCAGTTGTTCATTGTGATATAAAGCCAAGCAATGTGTTGCTTGATCAAGACATGACTGCTCATCTTGCTGATTTTGGTATTTCTAAGCTTTTCGATGAAGGGGAAACTGTCATCCAAACACAAACCGTGGCAACCATTGGTTACGCAGCGCCAGGTGATGATGCTTGATGCTAATTTTTCAAAATTAATATTCATCTTATTTAAATATTTTACCTAATTCATACCAAATGTTGAATGCATGGTGTTACAATTAGAGTTTGGATCTGAAGGCAAAGTGTCCACAAATGGGGATGTATTCAGTTTTGGGATACTTCTGCTAGAGATGTTCACCGGAAAGAATCCAACAAATGATATGTTCGGCGAAGAAAGGAGCATAAAAGAGTGGGTGAGTGAAGCATTGGAGAAAAGTGCAGTAACTGAAATTGTGCCACATGCTATGCTATCCATTGATGATCAACATTTTTCTGCAAAGAAGCAATGTTTTTTGTCAATATTTGAATTGGCAATGAAATGCTCAGCTGTTTCAGCGGAAGAAAGAATCGACATGATTGAAGCAGCGGCTGCTCTGCGCAAGATCTACGCAACACTTGTAGCAGGTACAGAAAGTCGTCGTCCACTACATCCGTTTCCCGTTAGTATTCGAAATAATAGGGTTTGATTGTTGTATTATAGTACTATTGCTTATCAGTTCTGGAAATTCTACATGGCAAAATATATAAATGTATAAACATGTGGAACAATATATTTATAAATATTTTGTTGTATTGTGTTGTTGCATATTTATGAGGCTACAATATAAAATATTTAATGAGGGAGTATATATTTATGCCAATTAATTCATATTTATTTTGGATTATTTATTAAGACCATTTCAACTACCGACCATAACATCATGATATTACGAGACTCTTCATTTTAGAAATTTGTCTAATTTTAGTGGACGGTCCAAAATAGTTAAACTAGTCTATTTTTTATGGACAGAGGTAGTATTTCATTTTATTTGTGGACGGAGGTAATATTTGTTTTGATATAGAAATTCCTATTTCATTTATTTACATTGCTTTCAACTTGATCTCTATTCTTGTTAGATCATATACGACAGCGTATTGTGCAGCCCAAACAGTATGGGCCCAAAAGAAATAAGCCCATTTTGATCCAGAAAAATGGTCGGGTTCGGGCCTTCCTTGTTCTCCAACTAAGGTCAAGCCCAATTCAAATCCGAAGAATTCATTTTTTCTTGCTCTATAATTTCATGTATTTAATCTTAAATAATTACATGATTCATGAATCATGAACACAATAAAATTTATATAGAAAATAAATTATTTCCGACCAAGTGAGAAATGTTCCCTATATGCCGACTAAGAAATCTCCCCACTAATGAGAAATCCCATGTTAGGTAGGAAATCTAACTACTTAAACTTCCCCTTTGAAATACTACAAATTACTCATCAATTTTATTATTTTTAATTTTTGGAAAATTTCATTTTCGAAGAATGTGATTGAATGTGGAAATTATATTACATAAAACCATACAACGTGGATGGTGCTGAATCGTGAGAGAATGTGTCGTTTTTAGATGTGATGTTATGTTGTGGTTTTTGTTGCCCACGTTTTGAATTCTTAATTTAGTTAGGCATTCAATATTAATACTATTGCGATCAAAGCGTGTGACAACAGACAAATTGTTCAAATCAAAATTGAAGACGCAATTCTCTCTCTAGATTTGTTTAAAATGTTGAAGCTTTTTGTCTTGTTTAGATGTGTAGAATGGGCCTATGTTGATGGTTGTCATCTTATAATTAGTCGACATGGATAATTTGTAGAAAAGTAAGTTTGATTGGTAGTCTTAAAACAGTGTATCTCCTGTATTTGTTGATAAACACGGTTTTGTAGATTCATATTTCGCGATTATGGTTATCCGATTATTCATGTACTTTCATCGCTTGTTTTCGTGTGTGTTTTGCTTTTCTGGCAATTTTTTAGTTCGTTTGGTTGATAGATGTTTTGTAGAATGTTTTATGACTATTTTTTCAAACTTACTTTCATCGAATGTTTGCTTAGTTTGAAATTATTCTGACACTGGTGGACAAAAAAAATAATATCGATAGAAGCTCAACTATTTTTGCAATTTTCTAGACATTTATTTAATAAGGGCCAAAGATATTTTAATTATGATTTATACTAGTATAATTTTAAAAACAAAAAATGAAAAAGTAATTGATAGAGGCTTAACCCCCTAAAATTTCTTATTGGTTTTGCCTTATTCTAAGACTACTCCTGTACGATGGATGAGATTGGCGGGTAATATTAGATATATATTGTGCTTTTACTGTGATTTTTTTTGTTCATCCATAATTTTTTTTATAATTGTTTAAATAGTCTTTAGCTGTATATATTTTGAAAGTTTAAGGACATGTACTAATGACTCAGATTGCAACTTGAAAATTAAGTGGCAAATTCGAATTTGGAACATTGTACAAAATTCTCTCAAATGACTAGAAAATTCTCAATTTTATGATGGGAACCAAACTTTTAAAGAATAATCATTTTTACTATTGTAAAAAAGGTCAGAAGTAGCCAGCCATATTTGTAGTACGAGTACTAATTATACTAGAAAAAGCAGGTAGTATTTCATATTTTTAACCATTCAAAAAGTGTCTTATTTATTCAACGATTTAAAATCAAGAAACACAACATCCGAATATATTTTTTGTATTCCGCTGCTTTTATACTTAAAAAGAAGAGTGAACTATATAAACGGTACCTGATCTTTCACTTTCGCACATAAATGGTACCTGGTCTTTATTTTATATCGTTTTTGGTACCCCATGATAAAAATAACCCTAGGTACTAAATATGTGATTTTTTTGTTATAGGGGATATTTTTGGAAATTTCAATTAAATAGAACCAAATATGTGATTTTTTTCCTTTTTTTTTCTTTTTTTTTTCTTTAGATTATTCTTCTTTCTTTTTTCCACATTTTCTTCTTTTTTTTTAGTATTTTATCTTCCTTTTTTCTTTCTTTTTTCCTTAGTTTATGTTTCCTCTTTTTCTTCTTTCTTTTTAGTGTTTTATACATACATCTAATTGCATTCTTTTTAGTATTTTAATTAAATTATTTATACTCATTTTAGGGTTGAAACACCTAACTAAAAATATTCAACTCTTTATCATTATGAATACAATTCACAATTTTAAATTTTGACTAAGACTATATTGATTAACTATTAATTTAATATAAAATAATTATTATTATTTATTAATTATTACTAGTTTTTACTATTATAATAATAATATTATTATAATAATTAAATATAATTATAACTATAATTATGATTAAATATATAAAAAGAAATTAATTATTAATTTATAACATCAAAATAATAATATTAATATTGATTAATCATAGTACTATATATACTGAGGAGAATTAGAGAATGTATCATAATATCACTTTTAATATTAGTTTTGTCAATGCCCAAAATACCCTTTATGACACAAATGGAAAAATGAATTTGTTTAGGAGGTATTTTGGGATGAATATTACATCAGGTACCAAAAATGTGATTAATAGGTACCAAAAACAATATAAAATAAAGATCAAGTACCATTTATGTTCGAAAGTGAAAGATCAGACACCGTTTATGCAATTCACTCTAAAAAGAAAAGGCACTATGATCCAAGAATTAGAAAATAAAGGCTATCAGAGTCTTATTTTAAAAAAGCTGCAACTGATTTGTTATTTAAGTTTCTCACAATAGATGATATGAATAAGCTATTATCACCATATTAATGTTCTCTTTCCTTATATTGACAAAGGGTTCAAATACTCCATATGATAGTTGCAAACCTGCAACTAAAGAAGTATAATCCCCATGAAGAATAATTCCTGTGCAAAAATATTTGAGGGGTTAAGTAAATTAAAGGACTAAAGGTTAAAAATTCTTGTGTACGTTCATCTAATATTTTGTTTAATATAAATTTTTTAAAAGTTATTGATTTGAATATGGATACTCATTGTAGCTAGCGGCCTCCACACTCCGGTCCGACATCATGTGAGGGGGTTAAATCAGGGTACGCAGTAGCCCGTTAAGGGGGAGGCATTAACCCACTAGCTGCCTGAAACCCATCTCCCAAGACCTCACACTTGTGCTTAAGAGATAGAAGCAACTACACGACAGCAGTGAGATTCGAACCCAGGCTCATTGCAGCAAGATCTGCCCCTCCATTGCCAACTGCGCTATGCCCCTGCGGGCAATTGAATATGGATACTCATACTGACTCTTAACGAGGAGTACCAAATTAGATTCTAGGCATGTATTTATGGAGTACTCCCTCCGTCCCAGAGAAGTTGGCATACTTTGAAAATGGCACGGGATTTTAGGAGGTTTTGTTTTGTGTGTTAAATGGAGAGAGAAAATATAATTTTTATATTCATGTGAGAGATAACTTTTTCCAAAAAGGGAAATGTGACATCTTTTGTGCGACAAACTAAAAAGGAAAGTGTGTCATCTTTTGTGGGACGGAGGGAGTATGTTTTATCAAAGATGTGAAGCTGAGTGGGCGACGTTTTGATTAATTTTGCTTGGCTTTACAAATTAATTGGTGATTAAATTATTTGTGGAGTACTTTTTATACACTAAGCCAAATGTTCATATCCCATTAAAAAGGTTGGCTACAAAAACGCCCAAGAAAATCAAACAAGGCAGAAGCAGCCCTAAACCCCAAATCACGACCATGATCAAGACAAGAGCAGACGAGGATCGGTAGAAGTTCGTGAAAGTATTGGAAAGTAGCAAAACAAGTCATGATATGCCGCGACCAACCACAATCGACAGTAGAGTAGAAAACAAAGCAACAAAGCGAAGTCAATTTGACCTATCTCTTCATGTGATCGTTTAGTCGGACCAGTTCCTAATGTCGTTCAAATTGTTAATTGTCCAATAAGATGTCGGAGTCGGACCCACCTACCAATTCTCTAGACTAGTCTTTTCTTCTCAAAATCCGAATTTGGCTTAAAATCTTGAAAAAAAACTTTATTCAAATGTCCCAAATACACCAAGAAACGATATAAAACAAGGACACTGAAATCTTATTAAATATTCCACCAGTCACGACAGTACTTATTTAACCAAAAAAAAAAGAACAAAAATATAAAACCTACCCGATATTTAAACTTCATATATTGTTGGGATTGGAGATTATTTTTCTGTCGATATATTTTTACACGAATTATCTCACATCCAAAATGAAAAGTAGAATGGTATAATTGATATATAAGTTAAATATTTGTCGAATCACCTCATTTTATAGTCAATTGATTTTAATACTATGAAAATTAAGTTTGATTTTCTATCACGTGTGATGCATGTATCAATGAATCATACTATTACTAGTTTGTTTGTTGTAAATTTGCAATGCTAAATTTTGAGATAATCAGTATTTTCTTTCTGATATTTCTGCACAGAAATGAAGGAACATATACTACTATATGTTCTCTCATCACTATGGTCAGGTTAGGTCTAGTCATATATTCCTATCATGTCACTAATTTTTCATTTTAAAAAAAGAAATCCTTTGTATTTTTTAAAAAATTATTAACTTCGAATAAATTCGATAGACGTATTGTGTTCAATATACTATTGCGATTCTGTTTGGCAAACATATAAAAATGGAAGAATAATCGAAAAACATATTCTATATAAATATACAGTATACATATGGCCATGAAATCTGATAACTGGGAGACCCTACTAAAATATGCACCATGTGAGACAAATAATTCATATATATAATAAATAGCGATACATATAGTGTAATATATGTACATTATTTTATATTTCTAAACAATATTCTCATTTTTATCATTGACCAACAATAATTCTTAACATATCAACTTATTTACATTTTATACTACATATTTCACCACTTTCTCTATTCACAACACATTCATTATCAGGGTTTATAAAAATTGCATGAATTTGTGTTTTCACTGCTAACAATTTAATTGGTGTTGCGATACTATTTCAATAATTGTAGAGAGATTGGAGATAGAAAATATGACTCACTCATAATCATCAGGAACAATTCAATAATGATAAATAAATAAATAAATAGTCGTGCTCGATCGATCAATTTCCAATAAAAATCCCTATCCACCCGTACCACAACCACACATAATTAATACAACCTGAAAAATTGTATAATAAATAAAAAAATTGGTTATAATTGAAATATTAAATTTCAGGGGCAGCAAACATGATGATAGTAACAATTGATCAAAGACAATATACTGCTTGATAGGTCGAACATCATATGATCCCCAAACATTTTGTGATCACAAGAAAATAAATAAAAAACGATGAAAAATCCAAATGGCATATTCGTAATTTCGTGGATGATTTCTTCTAACTCTGAGTCCCAAGCTCACATGCATGGTGGGTCATTTCATCACGTTCTCGACGTCAACTGCCACCACCAATAGCTACTTCCACTCACATAGGAGTGTGTTTGATCTCAATGTATGATATGTTGCATGTGGAGTGGTTCGATTGCAACGCTAGCTCATGACTAGAGCTCATGTTTATTCTTATCTTATATTTGATTCCCGTTTATTCAAAAATTTGGCGTGTGACAACGTATCTCGGCATGTCTCCCAGAAGTATATATCTCACAATCACATATTTTATCTCTCGTATATAATTAATACTCTTTCCGTCCCATAGAAATAGGTCATTTGGTATTGCACGGGTTTTATGCATAATTGGTAAAGTAAGAGAGAAAAAGAAAAAGTTGTTGAAATTGTGTAGTGGAGAGTGAGACCCATAAATAATAAAGTAAAAGAGAAGGAGAAAAAAGATGTTATAAATAGATATGAACTATTTGTATGAGACGAAGAAGAAAATGTGGCATATTTCTATGGGACGGAGGTAGTATACTACTAGATAAAATTCATCTTAGATTATTTCATACTGTATCTCACTATTATACTCCCTCCATTCCATAAAAATATGTGCACTTTCTATTTTCGTCCGTCCATAAAAATATGAGTATTTCATTTGATGGAAAGTTGTATCCAACTCATTACTCTTATACATCAATTTATTTATAACTTATACCACTATGGCTCACCATTACAACTCATTAAACTCTAATAATAATGTGGGTCGAATTATCCATTAACACTACTTTAACTAGCCTTTTCTTCATCTCTCTTACTTTACTAATTTTGTACTTGTTCTCGTGACATTTCAAATGCATATAGTACTATTTTACGAACCTAGCATAACCTAGAAATATATACAATTTAAAAAATTATTTGGACAGTTTGTTTTTTCTATTTTTTCTTGGTGGTTATAGAGTTTATGCATATGGCTCTCGGAATAATCCACTTTTTGTTTGAAAAACGTGTTTCATCATCATATGGTTGGAGGGAAGGGTATTTTTAGTGATTCTTTGAACTTGAAAAGATAAGGTTGATGCTTTTTGTTTTCTTGATTGTTTCATTGGATAGATAATGCTTAATACTCATAATGTAATGATCATGCTAGCTACTTGGAGAGTTTGGACCAAGTACATTCTTTTAATTTCTATCCTTCTTTGAACATATTTAGTGATTTTAAATGATATCGAGTCAAATTATAGACCATTCATTTGGATGGATTTTGTTATATTACTCCTTAGCGATGTTCTTAAGAGATACGCATTTTAAATATTTTTTTAGCAAGAATAATATTATCCATTTTTGAGAAAATTAAACAGAAATATATATTGTCAGTTGACATAGAAAACAGGTCGTGCGTTTTTTTCAAAAGTACAGAATAAATAAAGATTGATATTTTAAAAATATAATAAACTAAAAAGGGAACATCTTTTTTGGTCCACGAACTTTGCCAAAGTATCATTTTAGGTTCGTGAACTTTGAAAATATCATTTGAGGTTCATTAACTATAGGTTAATATCATTTGAAATATTTTTTTACTATTTCCAATTTTTTCTGGACAAAAATACCCTCAATACCTTAAAGGGTATATATTTTTATTAAACTTGTCATATAGTCATATTTTTTATAAATATCTTTACAATATATTTTTGATGAATTTTCTAAATATAATTTGACTTTCAATATTATCGCTTAATTTTGTGACATGCAAGTAAAATTGCTTCTTCAATTTTTTATATGTATTAAAGAATTTTAAAATTGAATAAAAAACTTTCCTTTAATAATAAAAAATTGAATAATGATCTTTTCTTGCATGTCACAAAATTAAGTGATAATATTGAAGGTCAAATTATATTTAGAAAATTTATTAAAAATATATAGTAAAGATATTTATAAAAAATATGAGTATATGATAAGTTTATTAAAAATATATACCCTTAAAGATATTGAAGATATTTTTGTCCTGAAAACTTTGGAAATAGTAAAAAAATACTTCAATTGATATTAACCCATAATTGTCAGACCTGAAATGATATTTTCGAAGTTCACGGACCTAAAATAATACTTTGACAAAGTTTGTGGAACAAAAAAGATGTTTCATCTAAACTAAATTAATACTCTCAATTAATACTGATGGATATAGTTGGCAAGAAAGATTACCAACTTAATGATGGGTCACTATTAACATATATATTCTTTGACATATTATACGATACTCTACTTTCATAAACTGATATCATTATTAAATTGACATTTAAATATATTAACAACTCATAGAACTGTCGAAATATTGCTCCGTATTTATTAAGTTGAAGTATTAAAAGAAGCTCTCGGCTAAAAGACGCAAGTTGCAATATTGGAGTAATTTGTAATACAAAAATAACTCCGAAAATAACATACTATATTCTATAAAACTAAGAATGTAAAATTATCGATTTCGTCAAAAAAAAAAATTAATGTACAATTATCGAAGAATTAAATTGTAGTGTGATACTTTTTGTGACAAAATGCATGTAACAATCGACAATGTTACTCGTCTCTGGATAAGTATATATTATGATTATTAATTTTACCCATTTTCAAAAGAGAGAAAATTAAATACCTATATGCATGTAGATGGATAAAAATAGAATTATGAGTGGTCTACAATTTAACATGTATAATTTTCATTTTATTAATTAAATTAAAAAAGTTAAAAGAAAAAGCTATTAAATTAGAGTTTTGGATGAAAATATCAATATAGTGTTTTAAAAATATGAATATAATGCTTTGAGAATGTCAGCACATAACACATTGCTTTAAGAATGACATTTTACATGTATTATGTTTACGTATTTTATATACTATATTGACATTTATTCTACGAAAAAATTGAAAGTTTTCAAAAGAAAATTCAAATTTTGACTTCTGAACATATGCAAGTGAGATCTCGTTAGAATCCTTATGAAATTATCTTTAATTTGATATATGTTGTACGAAAAAATAATTTAAATCGAGAAAGTTATATGCATTTTAAAGTTATGAGATATTTTTCAAAAGTTAATTACACCTAATTTGTTATAAATTGACTTTAATACCCTTACTGACGATTTTTGTTGATCGGATTAATATTCTCGAGCTGATGATATAGGTTCTTGATTTAAATATTTAGGACTCGTTTGATAAAAAGATGGGATATGAGAAGATATGTAAAACAAGATAAGAAATACGGGCTTCATGTCAAGATGCAAAAAATATGGGTTTTTTTCGTTGTTGTTTGATTGAAAAGAAATTATCTAAATTTGTATAGTATATTATATAACATGGCTTAACTTGACAAATTGGTGGGTTACATAAACAAGGTTAAAGTTATAATTTTGGTAAGATTAGATAGGGCCATTGTCATATATTGGGTTTTGAGTTTAGCTTAACTATGATATCAAACGATTAGAAATGTCCATATATAATTCTCTATGTTGATATTACTAACTTATAAATACGTCCTTAATTGCTAATATTTAATTATAGTTAATAATTAAATGTTGAGTTAACAATATAAACTAGCAGTATTTGTAATTAATAATGACTTAAGTATTAAAAATATTTTTCTAAAAAACTAAAAGGATAAAGAAGATTGAGCTACATGACACGTGGGACGTCAAGAGGCTGTCCGTGGTTAAACTACCAATCGCAATACTTGGCAGAATATGATTGGCTTTAAACTGGGGCCCAACTTCTATCTCCATTTTCATATTGAAATTGGTTTGAACTTTCAACTTTGAAATAATGCTTCCAAAAAAAGAAAATGAACAATACTTTAGAATTTTGTAGGCTGATAATTTTATAATGAAGTCACAAATTTGATGGCTGACGATTTTATAAGATTTAATTGTCTACAAATACCACACTTATATGTAAATTTTTAGTTTATATGCCATTTTATTTATAAGTTTATATTCCGTATTATATTATAAATTTAGTATGACTTCAAATTTATTTGGTCAAACAATTTTATGATTATAAAGTCGCAAAAAATCTCTAATATCTTATAATTGTTCTCATAACTATAGTACATTTAGGTGGTCAAATTAGTCCATTTCGTGGTAAATTAAATAAGGATTATACTATATTCCCACCTTATTGCGCTTGAATCCAACTAAGCAATAGTCAACAATCTATGTCGTTGATCGAAACATACGATTGATTTTTATTTTTATTTGTAGATTTACTATCATCTTGGAAGTCATGACAATGAGTAATATACTTTAAAAATTATCAAAAAAATTGACATACTTTATAAACCACAACAAACTGACAGAAACAACTTATAAAATACATTCAAAAATAAATTCAAACGCAATAGTTCAAGGCATAGATACGGAATAGTGATAGCTATCAAATCACATAGTAATTTTCTATGTTATCTCACAATACCAATCTTTTATGTCACAATCACATATAAAAGACTAATCATAAACACAATTAGTCCAATCTAACTCTTGAAATGTAAATATAGAGTAATATGTTATCACATGTCTTATTGAGTTAGCGTATACCATGAATACAATTTTCTTAACATCATACACTATAGTATATTTTTATGATAACTAAAATATGTAGTAATAAATTACTATTTGCTGTAAAACACGTTAAGTATATATAAGTAATAAAATTAGTGTAAAGACAAAGTAACTGCAACATCAAAGAGTCCACTTACAATGATCAATCAGGTATTAAATTAAGGAGTGATCATCAACTTGCTATGTATACAGATTTTTTGATATATTTTGAGTAAATATCATGAACTTTGAGATTTTGTTACAAAACATTGACTGTTCAATCTATTTCATAGTGGATAAGATTGACGGATATTGCAACAATGTGTTCCGTCACTTTGCTAAGTTCTAATAGCTTAGTCTTTTTGGGATAAGTTCTTTTATTTCGTTTGCAACATTGATACTTTCATCGTTCAACGATTCAGAGTGATAGTCAGTGAAACAGAGTTTGATGTAACTAACGAGGAAGTTGACCCTTAAAAAGGTCGGCTGCAACAGATTCCGGTAGTAGGAAACTTGTCTCTCGCGTCCAATTTAAAAAATGAATCGATTGCTACGAACTCTTGCATGCCAACCATAAAACATTTAAGAGTGATTTCGATTTAATGATATTAAAAATTAAATATTCTAGAATGGTGTCGGTATATTCCGAAGTCATGATATTTTTACAAACATGTCAATGTTCAAATGATCAGCTGATAATAACCCTAAATTATATGGAGGAGATCTTAATCAGGTCGTTATCTAAGATCTTGAAACCAAACTAATATTATACATGCTAGATTTATTTCATTATGTCGGAATCTAGCAACTTGAGCAAAAGCCAAGCTTGTCAAAATCTAAGTAGCCACCACATGTTATATAACATGATAGAGATTACGAAATTATGCAATTTGAATTTAAATGTTAGTATTTTGTAAAGAAAAGCTCAAGTCCACTGAAAATTCATTGTTATATGATAGTGTTATGGTAATTTGAAGTATGTAAACATACAACAAATTAATATAGATGTTCACTAATACTTCCAAAATTACATTCCAACAACCAAAGTACTTCAAATTGAATTTCATCCAAACTTTAGGACACTTTTCAATTTTTGTGGCCAAAGGTAGATGCTTTAAAATTAGGCAGCCCCTCATTTATAATCCTCTAGAAAGAAAAAGGAACTAACAATAACTTGCAAAATAACTATGGGTCGATTCTATCAAACTTTTACCCACTAAATAAAGTTAAAGATCATAGTATAAAAAAATAAAAATAAGTTAAAATTCTTGATATATGGTAGTTGAAAGAACATAATAGGAGCTCATGAATTTGATAATGATTTTAAAAAAGGTGACCCCAATTAATAATAAGAGGGGTCATTTGGAATTTATGAAGTGTGAGTGTGGTGGCTCAACCTCAATTTATGATCATCCACCACCACCACCATCTAATTTTATTTCAAGAAATAGACAACTCTATAACAAGACTAATGGCTCATAGATAACCAAATGTTTGCTCTAACCCAAGTCATATATATTTGTGATTTTTCATGGATATGGGGCAGCTCAATCAAGTTGAGAATTATTTTATAAGTGGAGAAATATTGAGTTTAGAATTTAGAAGGCCTTGGATTGATTGAATAATTGAGTTAGCCAAACAATGATTATATAATGTGGAAAATATTAAATTCTCCTTTCTAGACCAGTATACTTGCTAGTTGACCTGTTATTTTATAATTTCATGACCAATCCTTTTCATTTAATTAGGGCTACTACATTTTACGTGTGAACTTCAATGTTTTCTTTTTTTTTAAAAAAAAAGGAAAAAATATTATGTACTGTGTTAATTGGATTGAATTATTAAGCTGTACTAAAATTCATGGTAGATTAAAATTTTCTACTAATAGAAAGGGAAAGTTTGTAAAAAGAAAAGTTAGTACTAGTACTACTAGTTGAAGATATTTGAAGTGCAAAACCCAATTATTAACATCTAGGGGAATATCTATTTGTGTTATTTCTTTTTGACAACTTTCAATTTGTAGAGCAAAGATAGAGCTGTGATAAACATCAGAGTCTACTTAGGTCTGCATGCATGTCAAATTTAATTTCACTATAATACTAGAATTTCTGAATTTATATTTTGAGAATTAAAAAAAATAGAGAAAACCCGCGTGGAAGTATGACCAATATGTGTTTCTTTATTGTAGTTTAATTTGATTATTTTCGTTTTTAAATGAACAATCAATTTTATTATTTTCGAAAATTGCAGTTTGTAGTAGTATTTTGTTTCGATTGACATAGGGTAAAAAATGAGGGAAAAAAATAAGACAGTTAAAAAAAATAAAAAATAAAGGAAAAGTTATATAGTACACAAAAATAATAAGTGACAAAAGTGACGATTTTTTTTCCCTAAAATTAATACTACCCTCTGTCAATAACTAAGTCTTATTTTTTTTTTAATTATCTGTAAAAATTAGTCATCTAAGATGGATTTATTTTCTAATGAGGTGGATTGGACTTTATTTTTCATTAATAATTTATTTTCATTCACACATTTTTTTTTACTAATTCTACGTCAAAATTTGACACTACTAATTTATTGATAGCGAAGAAAGGGGGTCGTAGTACTATATTAACATGAGTCATATCTCTTTCTCTAGGGGAAATATAGGTCTTGTCTACTCATGATTAATCATGCACTATGTCAAGAAATTTTCAAGTCCACCAACAAAAAATGTCAGGTCTCTCTCTATGCCCTTTCAATTTTCATATTCATGATATTGCATATTTAAAATTTGTAGATAATTATATGGAACAAGTTTTATTACATGTTCGTGATATTCGATTTTTAAAATTAATTTTATGGAAAATTGTTTCAATAATATAACATCTACATATATTAATTAAATTCGAAACACACTCTAATAAATTATACTATATTCTGGATATACTAATTTTCATGTCCTTATATTGTTAGCTGTACACGTACAACAATCTTCTAATTAATACTAATAATAATGTACAATATATTGTACTCGATCAAAATTTATATCTAAATCAGATAAAAAATTTAATTCAATTTATGTTTTTGTATATTTGGTAGTCGTAACAAATTAACTCAAAACAAATTAAGCCAATCTTATAGTACACTGTATTACTATTTAATTATTAGCACCATTTTTAAAGGATGAAATGATATGATATTATAAGAATTTAAATAAAAGATCGCATTGGAATAAGGAATATTCAAAGAAGTTTTTAGTCAATTTCCTTACAAAATTAGGTGAACCACAAAATCCCATTGCCATTTTAGTAAGAACTTCTTAGAATCACCAATAATAAGATTTCATGCCCAAAAAAAGAAAATTACAAAATTAAAATTAAAAGATAGGCATAAAATATCCATTGTTACAAATCAATCACTTCCTGCTCCAACAAATATTAACAGTCCGTATATCTATTGTATAAAATGATTTCAGCGACTTAGACATAACATGTAATAAATGTTTTATCATGTCGACTGAACTTAAAGAATTAATGGCCGATCATTATCGGCCCCATTGAAATTTATGAACTACACAAAACATAATTATTTTAGAATCGTGATATTAAAAAGTAATTGAGCCGATCGGTAATATTGGGTTAAATCCTGTAATGAGCGCAACCCTGTGTCTAGTTTGTCTAGTTATCATCCTTGAATTTAATACCGCGAATAGATTGTTGATGATATGTCGGAAAATGAAAATGAATTTGAATCTGAACTAACACTTGTGAGCATATTGAGCTAGTGGTAGAATGGTTAATATCTATGATCAAAAGTTTCGTTCGAGTTCACAACCTATATAAGTATTGGATTCAAGTCCATTGTAACGAGTGCAACCCGTCAATATTGAATTCAGTACCATGAATAGATTGGCAGTGATAACTAGGAGAAAGATGAGTTTGAACCAACACTTCTGTGTGTGTTGGCCTAATGGTAGAGTGGTTGATGTCTGAGGTCAAAAGTCTTGAATCTGAATCTATATATGTGAATTGACCTTTAAATGTTTCGGGTTTGAGTCCACCATAATATTAATGAGTGCACCTCTCGTGTCTAGTTGTAATCGTTGAATTTACTATTCTAAATAAATTGTTAATGATAGGGCAATGAAGATGAGTTTGAACTAATTAATACTTGTATGTGTATAGCCTAGTGTTAGTTTGAGATTAAAGATCTCGGTTTTGAGTACATTGTGATGCGACCTTTAAAATTCTCTGGTTCGATTCTATTGTAATCAACGCAACTCTTGTGTATAGTTGTCATTGATGAATTTATGGTGTAATTGGTCATTAATTTGCCAACGATGCAATTTAATCACATTTCTATTCAAGGTATATGACACATAGATATTAACTAAAGTGACATGTCATGACTAATCTTATTGAGTGGTTACCAATAATTTCCCTAATTGTGGAAGACCTACTATCAACTTAAAACTCTATAGCTCCACCATACATATACTACTATCTATCAAATAATCTTAATTGATTGGATATGTAAACTATGGGAAAAATGATGTAACTGAGGGATGTCACTAATTTGCCATCAATTCAATTTTAAGTATGCTCCTATTGCATGGCACACATTTATTAACTAAAATGACATATTAAGACTAATCCTAGTGAGTGGTTACCAAACAATTTCTCTAATTGTGGATGATTTATCTTGCACTTTATAATGCACTGGTCACCAGCCAAACTACCTGAGAAAAAACCACAATTGAGTGGATAAAGACCCTACAAAATACAATTTCTCCAAAAATAAAAATAAACAAAATAAAAGGACACAGCAAATATATGAAGAAATAAAATATGGCTGTGATTGGGGGTTGAAAAAGACAATTACCCTCTCTGTCTGAAAATTCCAATAATGGGTTGTGATCGTGGGGCCCAAACAAGGCAACCCATTATGTACTCAGCTTGTGGGCCCATTTAGTTCACCTATGTTTTAGTTTCACCTTTCAGTTGCCTTTCCTGCCATCATACGACACCGTTCTAGTAGTACTTTTTTTGTGTGGTGAAAATATTAAAAGCCTTAAAGCTATGATGCTTTAAAACGACACCGTTTCCTATTCTCATGTTGATATTTGAGGTGAAAACATGAGGAAAAGTTATTTAGGTGAAAACTTGTTTTGGCTTGCAATGGGTGGTGAGGGGTCGATTGAATAACATTCAATCTACTAAGGTCAAATTTGAATATACCTTCTTAAGAAAGTTATAAATTCAAATAGAAGTCTGATCCGTTACACTTAAATCTGGACTGTTGTAACAGAATAGAGCAATTGTGTTATAGAAACAAACATGATTGTAAAGAGAGACAAAATTTACGTTGTTTACCAACGTTGCGTTGGCTACGTCCATGGGTTAGGCCGAGACCCCCGTTCAGCTAGCGGCAAACTATACAGATTCAAGGCATACTAACACGGACACACGTGTAAATTACAAGAATATATTAATGCATTATTTCGTTTATATTCATAATTTAAAGTATTATGAAGTACTTATAAAATAAATTTGAGCTAATGTATTCATTAACTCACCTCGATAACTTCTATATATACATATTTTTATAAAATTATAGAATAATATTATCAAATAGCATTATATAAAAATGAAAAACAATTGGATATGTATAGACTATAGTAGACACATATATTTGCTATTTAATCAAATAATCCATTTCCAAAAAGGAAATGAGTGCTCCTCTTTTTGCAAACTACAGTAAAATGTTTTTACCCACTAGGTCTAGATTACTAGGTATCCCACTTGAATATACTACAATCTGAAATATGAGTAACTATCTTCCAAGAAATTGGAAATGGTAAATAATTATATAAAAAGAATCAATTTTTATAATTGAAATTTATATATATTTTTTGTTTTGGTAATTTAATTTATGAGTGATGTTTTTTCTATTCGTTCGTATCAGTGTCAAAAGGCAACTCCTGTTGTTAAATTTGTAAAAAAATCGAGTAGCCCTCATATTCATCTTTCTATGAAACTACTATTGTGTATGAAAAAAAAACATGCATAAATTAATTCATTTTATCTTTAAATATTGTGAAGAATATAAAAACTAAAAAGTCGACAGAGTTATAGTAATATTATTACGATTGAAAAAGTATATATAGATTGTTTAATATTCTTTCGGATAAAACTTTGTAACTTTCTTTCATTCAATTATATTTGAGATATTTTTTAGTATATATATTTATATAAAATACTACTACTAGTATTTAGTGAGACATGAGAAGTTATAAAGTAGATAAAGTGAAAATAAACAAAATAAACCATAGAACAAAATAAGAGAAATAAGAGAGATTAAAATTGTTTTCTTTGCCCAAAAAATGACAAAACTATAATGTTATCAATATTTGAATTGTAAGGGTTTTAATTTGTCATCTTTTTAGTTGGCAAATAGTATTAGTTAAAAATGTAAAATTCCATTAAGTGCACACAAGTCAAGATTCTATGCAATAAAAGTAGAATAAACATTTTCCTACTACACCATTTAGGGCTAAACCTACTCACTTTGCAATAACACAAGTGGATAATTTTTCAACCACATTTGGAATGATAAGATTCTTAGGCACAGTTGCTAAAAAGTCAATTTCTTAGGCACATTGATTTATTTATACTATATAGAAAACATAATACAAAAATAGTAAGCTTATTTTTTTGGAAATAAGATCCTTGACTGGTCAGATACATCCATAATAATACACCTGGTTAAGTTAATTATAACAAATTTAAATATTATCAGCATAACCTATAATTCACTCCATAATATCTAGAATATGCAAATAATAAAAAGGAAAATTGATGACGAATGCATAAATATAGATGTCAATCAAATGATGATTTTCCACGATTCTTACCAATTTATAAAAAATTTCATGATTTTAGGTCAAAATCAACTATTAATTGTAAATTATTATTCTAAAAATCTAGAATTGAAATTGGATTAATTAAATAAGTAAGAATTGAAAATCGCATTCCTTAATCGTAATCGTAAAGCTAAAATTAGATATTCCTACAAATGGCAAAAGAAAAACAATCAACCCAACAATACTATCCTAATTAAAAATTAATCCAAACCTCATAATTTGCTATTTTAATTAACACCCAATCAAAAATTATGAAGACTTCCAATCTTCTCAACCAAACTAAGCCAAGTCAGATTCTGCAATCAATAATAGCAATAATTAATTAAAACCACATTAATTCATAATCCACCTTAATTAATTAAAGGCGCGCCGTTTTTAATCCAAAACAGTCGGAATCCAGCGACGTGGCAGTCCCGTAACAAACCGGAATCACCAGGGGCATATTCGGCAACAGAAATTACCTGTCCCTGCCCCGCCGCCGTCACGTCACCACGGCGTCAGAGCCACATTCCTCTGTTTGGGGCAACTGCCCGCAAGGGCATATTCGTCATTTCAACTCCACGTGTATATGTATGTATAGGCGTTCTCTCTCTCTTTCTCTCACGCATACACACACTAATTTTCTCTCTCTTCTTCTCTTTTTATTCTTCAAAAATTGCAGATTTTATTTCTATTTTTTGCTCAGATTTCTTTTTTTGAGCTTTGATTCATTTCAATTTTTCATCTCTATAGAAACCTCACCTCTACTCTTCTGCCTGTTGCGATTGCAAGCTCTCTCTCTGTGTATTCCACCGGAATGTTGTCGGAGCTCGATTTCTCACTTCCGCCGGCAATAGGTGAGCAATAGGATTCAAAATTGCCGCAGAAATTAAAAAACCTAGTTGATTCACGCCATTGACGGAAAAATTGGGGAAAATGCCAGAAGCGGAAGCCACAGTGAAGAAGCAAGCCGACGAAATTCCAGAGAGAGAATCTCAGAAATCAATCGACGCCACCACCACCACAACGACGCCGAGGTCAGTAATCATCCTCCCGCGGGGGAAGCCTCAGGCGACGAGCCGCCGCGTGGCGCCGACTTCAATCAGCGACGTAGGCGCGGTCAGCCTGACGGAGAAGCGCCTTCCGAACGGGGATCTGTACATCGGGACGTTCTCGAACAACACTCCGCACGGATCGGGGAAGTACCTGTGGGAGGACGGGTGCATGTACGAGGGCGACTGGAAGAAGGGGAAGGCGAGCGGGAAGGGGAAGTTCTCGTGGCCGTCCGGCGCTACTTTCGAAGGCGAGTTCAAATCGGGGCGGATGGAAGGCACGGGGACGTTCATCGGCCCCGACGGGGACACCTACCGCGGCTCGTGGTCGGGGGATCGGAAGCACGGCTACGGCGTGAAGCATTACAGCAATGGCGATTACTACGAGGGGCAGTGGAAGAGGAATTTGCAGGACGGGAGGGGGAGGTATGTGTGGAGCAACGGGAATGAGTATATCGGAGAGTGGAAAAACGGAATTATTCACGGGAGAGGCGTTTTGGTGTGGAATAATAAGAATCGATTCGACGGAAATTGGGAAAACGGCGTTCCGAAGGGGCAGGGGGTTTTCACCTGGCCGGACGGGAGCTGCTACATGGGGAGCTGGTCGAATGATTTGTGCAGCAATGCTAGCAGCAAAGCGCAGATACTCAACGGTACATTTTATCCAGCTCATTCGGTTAGGGTTGGGATTGAGGAGGGCTGGAAGGGGTGTTTTAGTCAAAAGCTCTCGGCGCCGCTGATGGTGGGGGAGGAGGAAGGCGGTGTTACCGTGGCTGGCAGTGGGAAGAAGAGGATTTGCGTTTGGGAGTCGGATGGGGAAGCTGGGGATATCACTTGTGACATTATTGACAATGCTGTCTTCAATCAGGAGGGAGGATTTCAGCAGTTTAGGAGGAATCCTTGTTGTTTTAGCGGCGAGGCGAAGAAGCCGGGGGTCACTATTTCGAAGGGGCACAAGAATTACGAGCTCATGCTCAATCTCCAGTTGGGGATAAGGTAGAAACCGAGCTTGTTTTTATTGAATTTTTGTGTGTAGATTTGTTTGTATTGAATTTGGTGTTTTGTGAAGGCATTCTGTGGGGAAGCATGCTTCGAACTTGCGGCAGCTCAAGCTGAGTGATTTCGAGTCGAAGGAGAAGTTCTGGACTAGGTTTCCCTCGCAGGGTTCGAAGATCACACCGCCGCATCAATCCGCGGAGTTCTGGTGGAAGGATTACAATCCTGTTGTGTTTAGGTAATCAACAATTTGTGATGTTTCTTGATTTGAGTTTGTTTTAATCTGAATTTGTGAATCGTCAGGCATTTGAGGCAGCTGTTTCAAGTGGATCCCGCGGATTACATGTTAGCGATCTGTGGGAATGATGCGTTGAGGGAGCTTTCGTCTCCTGGGAAGAGTGGAAGTTTCTTTTACTTAACACAGGATGATCGTTTCATGATCAAAACTGTGAAGAAATCAGAAGTCAAGGTTGGTTGGTTGCTTTCTCTTTTTTGACTTATAAAGTTTGAAACATGAAGATGCTTTAGACCATTTTCAAATTACAACTTGGTCCCTTTTGAAACTGAAGTTGATTCATTGTGTGTTGTTGTAGGTGCTTATAAAGATGCTTCCCAGTTACTATCAGCACATCTGTCGTTACGAAAATTCTCTGGTGACTAAGTTTTACGGTGTTCATTGTGTGAAGCCGGTGGGTGGTGTTAAGGTATGTAGTGTTTGCTGAAATTTTAGTTGTAGGTTATATATGTTTATATGTCGAGGCTGATTTATATCGTTTTTGTTATCTACTAGACGCGGTTCATTGTGATGGGGAATTTGTTCTGTTCAGAGTATCGAATCCATAGAAGGTTCGATTTGAAAGGATCCTCCCATGGACGCACAACGGATAAGCTCAAGGCAGATATCGATGAGACCACAACCTTGAAAGACCTTGACCTCGATTATAAATTTAGGCTGCAAACAAATTGGTATCAAGAACTTATCAAGTTAGTTTGCATTTCTCTTCTTTTATGTCTATTCCGTTTTATCAAATATGCTCGTTGCTAATTTCTTTTCTTGCATCGAACTTGCAGACAAATTGATCGTGACTGTGAATTCCTGGAAACGGAAAGGATAATGGATTACAGTCTCTTAGTCGGTCTTCATTTCCGCGATGCTACTAGCACTGCTGACAAGATTGGTTTATCGCCATTTCTGCTCCGCACAGGTAAATTAAATTTTCATCTGTGGATTAATTATTTTTGTGTAAGATGAAGATCGCTCATAGTGAGATACTGGTTCCACAGGGAAGAATGATTCGTACAAGAACGAAAAATTCATGCGTGGCTGTCGATTCCTTGAAGCCGAACTGCAAGACATGGACCGGGTTCTATCGGGCAGGTATTTATTTAACATTTTTGTGATGGCTAATTTGATTTGTTTTATAATAAACATGTGTACTATTATTAGTCTTTGATATTATTGGGAGGGCCTTCAAATTTGTGGAAATAAATCTAAGTGGTTGTTTATCAAATATAGTTATGTGGGGTACGTTTATGCTTAGAGTCTGGACTTGTATGATTGCTGTTTCTTTAGATAATTATTTATACATTGGATCAAATTTAAGATTGGGGTTTAGTAAAAAAAACATAATTACCGAATTATTGGGAAATCTTTAAGAAAAGTCAAGATTGGGAGCTCATGATAGAATCTCTATGGTTTTCAGGAAGTCATTGATCAGGCTCGGGGCCAACATGCCAGCACGAGCCGAGCGAGCCACTCGAAGGAGCGTGGACCAATACACACGGGGAGGGTTGAACAGCCAGGCATCCTCACGCAGTGGCGAAATCTACGAAGTGGTCCTCTACTTTGGCATCATAGACATTTTACAAGACTATGATCTGACCAAGAAGTTTGAACACGCCTACAAATCGCTACAAGTCGACCCCACCTCAATCTCCGCCGTCGACCCCAAGCTCTACTCCAAGAGATTCCGCGATTTTGTGGGAAGAATATTCGTCGAGGATAGATGAGCCCACGCAAGAAAACACGATCGAATCAGACTTTTACGAGCAATGCCCGCCCAGAGAGGCGCTCTCGGTGAATGGGCCGAGTTTTTGTGGGTCGGTCGGCCTGCCGGCTATCGATGGAAGATGGAAGTAAGTTATAGTAGTATAGATTTTTGTACATGGGAATAGTGGGAAAGGAGAAAAAATGGTTGTGGGATTATTTCTTTTTTGATCCACCAAGAAAATGTGAAGAAGATTTGAAAGATAGGCATAGGGAAGGGAGTAAACTCTTTTTTTCCCAACCAAAAAAGATTCAAAATATTGGTGGAGGGATTTTAATAATGAAGTGTACAGATTTTACAGAGAAAAAAAGGTGTTGCATAGTTTATGTTGGTTGGTTGATGTGAAAAAACCCTTTTTAACCCTACAAATCTCTCTAGAGAGAGGGATTTTGTAATAATAAGCACATGAAAAGTATATAAAGTGAGGTGAAAAGAAGAGATTGGCGTTTCTTGTTGTTGCCCACTTCCATCATCACAACTTTCGACAGTACTTGATTGTTATTTATTGTGGACAATAAATATTTAAATGAGACTAGGATTTTTGTAATTTCTTCTTATGAAGAATAGAATAAGCAGTCCTATAAAAGAATGGTTTTGCCATAACAAATTGGGCAATTGACCCCAAAAGTCCGGTCCCCACCCAAACACGCCTCAAACAAACGTGTGCAGTTAGAATAATTTTTCTCACGCGGGGGCAATTTGGTAAAATTAATGTTCATAAAATAGAGACTGAATCACTCATGGCCATCTTCTATTTTAAGGCAAGCATTTGGTTTACATAAATGTTTTTTCCCAATTTGATCTGATTTGGAAATCAAATTTTTTTATAAAATATGAATACGATTCGATTTGAACTGTCCAAAAATTTAAAATCTAAACTATGAAATTTGATTTGATCCGAAAAATTGAGATTGCATATAAAAATATGAAGATCTGATAATTCAATGCTAAAATTGGAAAATTAGAAAATCTAGTACTATCACAATTCGAAATCTAATACTACTAAATACTAGCATTAGAATTTTTCAACACAAATACTTTATATTCGTTATAATAATAATAATAATAATAATAATAATAATATGTTATTTTTATATAAAAATATATTTCAAGTTTGGATTAGTTCTAATTTTAAAAACCACTCCTCCATAACTTTTTAAATTTTAATCCATCCGCCTCTCCAAAAATACATAAGAATGGAGATTTTAAGAAGTTTTTAGTTAGAAATGGCAAAAGAACATCGGCATAGATTGAACTTTCAATATGTACCTAGAAGTGAATGCAATTGATCGGATTATCCTAGCTTTTGACATAAATAACTATTAGGACTACAATATATTTAAAAAACCTAAATTATTCTTTAACATTAATAAAAATAAGAACAGCATTTTCTTCACAACTAATCAACCAATTTTTGAAAATGCATAAAGAAAACATGTGGCGACATTATTTGTGTACGGCGACAGTATTTTTACTTTGTTTACGTGTCTTTCTACGTGGTAAGAAAATATTAGAGTGGTCAAAGATGAGAGGAAGGGTGGGGCCCATTTACTGTGTGGCTCCTCCTTTGTAGGAATTGGATACTACTCTCAACCTATGCATTAGTCTCTATCACATCTATTATTTCTTTTTCTTTTCTGAAAAGCCCCTATTTTTTATTTTTACCTTGATTATTTTTACATTCTACTCCCTCCGTCCCTTTTTTTTTATTATAATCCATCCGCGAATAAAAATTCTGATTTATTATTTCTGTAAATATTGATAAGTCTCACATTCCACAAACTCATTTAACTCAAATTTAATTTTAAACTAATATATACAAGTGAGACTCGTATTTCATTTTTTTCACCCACTTTTTTAACATTTTCAAAAATCCGTGCCGCCAAAAAATGAGACTTCTAATGACAAACAAACGGAGTATTCTTGTTTCATTATATGGGAATTACTGATAAATTTATAGTCTTAGGTATTACTCCCTCCGTCCCACAATAATTGTCACTCTTTTCCATTTCAGCGCGTCCCGCAATAATTGTCACACTTCATTTTACAATAAATGGTAAGTATTTCACACATTCTACTAACTCACTTCACTCACATTTTATTGTAAACCAATATAAAAATATGGGTCTCACATTCCACTGACTTTTCCAACCAATTTTTTTTTACATTTCTTAAAACTCATGTTCACAATAAGAGTGACAATTATTGTGGGACGGAGGGAGTAATTCATTGTATTTTACCAGGAATGAAGTAAGTATATTATATGAATTGCATAAAATTATTAGTTTGATTATATGTATCCAGTCAAGTATCCACCATATGTTTCGAAATAAGCCTAAATCTTTATTTACAGTCAACTTTCTAAATATCAAAATATGCCTACTGAATTAAAAAGTTGTGCGGCAATATTTCACAATTACCTTAAATCATTAATAGTTTTTTCTTACTATATGTAAAAAGCAATATGATTACATTTTTTTTATAATACTGTTGAGATTCTAAAACATGAACCATGCAATTCTTGCTGTGCTATAAATCTGACTGTCGGTCAAAATGGTGTTTCACAGGCAATTTACATAAATAAATTTTGTTCGACTGCAGTAGTCTATAACTATTTACATTTAATATTGGATTAGATAAATATAATGTGGAAATTTAATAAACAAATATTATATGATTCGTGTCACGCGTATATCAAAATGTGACCTCTAAACTAGACTGTCTTTGTGTTGGATTGTGTTAACTGAATCTTGATTGCCCCAATTTTTTAATAATAATTTTATTGATGGATTCATCTTATTTGATTTGTGTTTGGCAGAATATTATAGAAATGCACGAACCTCAGACAGTTGACGTGCATTTTGCGCCCTAATAAGATCTCATAATATTTTGCGAGCTATAATTTTAATACATCTCAAAAACTTATAGTAATATGGAGAATAAGAATCATCGAAAATCGGTTTGCTCTAGGCCTAACAAATGGAGAAAATTGGCTGATTTTAAAAGTCCTAATAAATTTAAGTTGTCTGAGTCATTATCTCGTTGAGACGATATCTAAGACGAAACTGAACACCACACAATAACAAAACTATTAGCACAAATATAACATATCTACGACTCATGCCGGCACATACACGAAACGAACATGATACGAACATGGCATGAATGCGATATATACCAAATTGTGCCTACGTGTTGACACTTGTCTCCTTCATTTTCTTCCTTCTCTAGGCCTCCAAATTGAAAAATAAACTTGGAAAATGGGGAAATTTGGAAAAGAATTTGATAATTAAATGAAAAAAAAAAATCAAAATAAAAAAGGACCAATAAACATTTTGATTAATTGTACACCTTAAGTGGTGCCTGTAACCATCGAGGTCTATTCTTAGAGTCGTTTTTTAGTGCCCATGTGATATAAATAAGGGTGGGCATTTCTTGGGACATTTTTCTAATGCCAATCATTTGACAATATATTTTTCCTTTCATTTATAAGTCCCCCCTTTAAAATTAAATTATAACCACAATTATAAAACAACAAACAAAATACAGTCATTTTTGTGTACATATAAATTCATCATTGATTAAATTCTCCGAAAAAAAGTGATAAAAAATCTCATGACATTGCAGCAGTTATAAGAGCATATATATATATATATATATATATATGTGTGTAATATACTCCCTCCGTCACAAAAAAAATAGAGCATAATTACCATTTTTGGTCGTACATAAAAAATATAGTACATTTATTTATTGAAAGTTTTCAACAAATAATAACCTGCACATCATTCCACTAACACTACTTCTCGCTTACTTTTTCTCCTTCTCTCTTACTTTTTTCCCTTTTCTCGTACTTTACAAATTCTACATTAAAACTCGAATCATACACAAATTGCTCTATTTTTTGTGGATGAGTATTTTTTTTACAGGGTTAAATATTTTCAAATTTAATCCTCTAAATTTAGCAACAGTTGCACTTATGACAATTTATCAAGTTCCGTCAATCTTACTCTGCCGGCTAATCATATTATAATTTATAAAGTTAGATATTTTCAAACCTTATCCTAAATTCGATGAACTAATCAGATTTATACGTGAATTTCAAAAAATTGAACAGATATTTCTAATTATACACATCCATCCAACACTAAATTGACATAATGTATAAAAAGAGAGCACACATTACTATTTAAGCCGTCATTCTTTCTTGTAAGACATGATTTTCGATATGGCCATATGGGTGACAATAATTATGTTGAATTGAAGCAAAATTTCCCAAAATAGTTGGGCAACAAAAAGGATAAGAATTGAAGATTGGATCCTCAAATGATGAACTATATTTTTCACACCAATAATATACACTAATTTTGAAGATGAAATAAATTAAAGTGCAACGCATTACTGGAATATATTGGTGGATGAGAGCTGTCAATTTCTTCTAACAAATCCATTGCACATTACGATTATTGGGAGATGTATGTTCTGCAAATGATTTGGTGATTTTATTCCAAGTTCCAACAACATGAATGGAATAATTTGGTTCTATGTTTCTTTACTTTATCTCTGAGATATTAATATTAGGTCTCTAAATTTACACATGCTTAATTTTACACGCTCACAAATGAACATATTGATCCTATAAATAAATTAAAAAAATTTGAAATAAAAATTTCAAAAGCAAATTTTTTAATTTCCCATATATTTTATGTTGATTGTTAATTTTAACTTCTCCTTCAAATTAATTTACTATGAAAGTCAATAAATCACATATATCAAATCAAATAAAATATATCAAGCAATAAAATTCTCTAATTTGCATAACTATATTTTAGTCAATACGTCATGAAATGTTAAAAAGTTGAATGCACATATTATTAGCATTATGCATTTGACTATTGGTAAGAATGTAAACTATTCACAAATGAGAATATTTGTGAACTTTAGCTAGGAAAACTCACTTACAATTATAAGTATTTGAAGTTGTAATATTTAAATTACAGCCAAAAACACATGTATTCACAATATAAAGTATCCTAATTATGAGTAATTATAACAAAAAAAAAGTATTTTTAATTGTAAGTAAGTGTAGATAATATTTACTTTTTATATAAATGGGCTTTTTTTTTTTTACTTTTGCAATAACAATTTCAGTATACAGGACTTAACTCAATGCAGTATATAAATTCTATTGTTACAATTGAATAAAATACTTAAATTGTTTGGCGCAGCTTAGACAATGCTGACTGTCTATGGATTAATATTGCGCATATAAAATTCCGTTACATTAATTAACAAAGAGAGATAATATTTTATATTCGTAAGATAAAATTTACCGAAGTTCAACTTAAATTAAATAATTATAAGATAAAATTTACCGAAATTCAACTTAAATTAAATAATATAAAGTGATACGCAATCTTGTAACTTCATAATATTTGTATTAGTACACGCCAGCCATTCGAATGTTTCATTTTATTATATATAGGTTAAATACTTTTAATTAGAATGCACAACGAGCTTGGATAGGCCGAAAGGGTTAGGCTAAAAGTTTTCCAAATACTAAAAATTAAGAACCATGATATGAACGTGGAATATCTATACATTCATCGAGAAACGTATGACTATAAAATTTGGAATCTTAGAAAATGTTCAAATCAATCTCTAGTTTCAACCCATTTAGTTATTTGATTTCTATTTTTCTTATTTTATTATGATCACTAGTTTTTTTCTCATTTGTCTTGATTGAAAGATTTTTGTTATGATCACTAGTGTTTTTTTTTTTTTGATTGTCTTGATCTAAAGAGATTGTGTTATCGGTCATGTGAACGATATTTCGATATAATATACATTGAGGATCGATATTTTTGCTAAAGGAGACAAATCGGTCTGATATTATTATAGTACTAGTATGTTTTTATTTTGTTAGTTGGTGTGTTACTCTTTTTGTTATTGATTTTGTAATGTTTGAATCAACAACATATTCAGCCGACAATGCTCGTCAATTTTTAGTTTAAAAAATTTTATGCATTGAAAAAAATTAATCCCTTCATCCGCTATTAAATTTGTCATTTTTTATATTTCGTTTGTCTACCAATTAATGTCATATTTCACTTTTACTATTTTTGACAAGTAGACCGTACATTCCACTAACTCATTTCACTCATGTTTTATTATAAAATCAATATATATAAGTATCACACGTGTTTCACATTAACTTTTTCCATCACACAAAATCAAATAATTTCTTAAAATACGAGCCGATAAAAAATCAGACATCTATTAACAGACTGAGAGTATTACTCATATAGTAATATAAAATTTTTGTTAAAGCTAAATTAACTAATTAGATGATTATTCGAATAACTCAAAACAAAAACTTGATTCGTTTGATCAACGAGCTTGAACGAATTTTTTTTGCTTTAAACTATGAATATGAGCAGACCCAATGATTATTGTTCGTACAAATTTGTGAACACCTTAAAAGCTGATAAAACTTATCAAAGGTTTTAGATTGCTCCGTTTGGTTAATGATGAATGAATCTCATGTCATTGCTTCGTTTGGTTAATGATAAAGTATAAACCAACTTTTGTATGTAAACGAAATTAATCAAAAATTTGAATAGCCCCAAAGTACACATAGCATATTCGCTAACTGTCTCCTCTTTGTACGAACAAATCTCTCTCTATGGATGGATCACTGTTTTGCTTACTGAATACATGAATTTATCAGTTTACAAAACAGGTAATGACGATTGATGCATAAAAAGTAGTGTACACAAAAAATAAGCATTTAGAAGATCACGAGTGTGGTACCAAAGATCTTGATTTGATATTTAAGTGCAGTTGTGACAGTGCACCCATCTATGATCTATCTATCTATACATCAATTTTTACTAATTTATTGCAATTGGACCACTCAAATTATACCCCATTTATTTCACAAGATTTTCGTAGGATTACACTTTTGTCTTAAACATTAGCCGCCGGTGCAGACATTTTACACACCGGTTCACTTAATTATTTACTGTACTATGTTATTTAATGTTGTTTTTTCAGCTGTAAAGATTTGGGGATTTTCAATATGCTTGCTTAATTGGCTCTATTAAAGATAGACATTGATTCTTGAGAGCTTGCTCTATTGCTTTGGTAATATAAAAAATTAAAAAACAAACCCATTTTTCAAGATGAAGAAATAGGACACTCATTTGTGTATTTAACTTGCTTTCAAAGCTAAGTTTATAGGGATTATTTTTTTAAACATTGGTTTTAGCTAGAAATTACATACGTTTAGTTTTTACATATTTTCGTTATTTATTTATTTACCCTAATAATTTTGGTTTAATTGAAGTTGATTTAGAATTGAATGAAATTGTTGAATATTGTGGAAATAATGGAAATGTTGCTTTAGGTTGATTGAGGTTTTAACTTGAACTATTTAGTACTCCATATATCAGAAAGTTGCAATAAATTGTCAATATCTAGAATATATTTTCTTTTACTAAAACCATCTTCAACCATTTACACTAGGCTCAAACTCATTTTAGTGTAAATGCCGCATCAAATATGATTATATTCCAACCATTTATACTAAACTTAAACTTAAAATAATATTCTCTATATTATGCTTTTTTTACTCACAAAATTTGAAAAAAAAATTAAATTTGAATATAGTATAAACTTAAAGAAATGTATTTTTTTTTCCAAAAATTAAAAACGAGATTGATTTAGAGTACTATTGGAGTTAATTACCTAACACATTTTAGGTTTTAGTGTACCATTGGAGAAAGTCTAATATGTGTATTTATCAACTATCCTAGGTCGTTGCTAATCACTTAACTGATACAATTAGTTGTACAAAATTGAAAATTTAAAGTTGTTTTACGATTAAAATCAAGAATCAAATGAATGACATTTAAAACGATGGATAAGTATTCTCCAATCAATCACATTTCTTAAATTTTTAATTATAAGATACCCCAATTTCCATTGGTTAATAGATGAATATAATGATTAATAACTTAAATTGTAAATAATGTGAAGGCCCATTTTATAATCAGAGACAATATTTCTATGTGAATCTCAAATCTCATTATTTTTCAATGGCCAAAGTGCACCGTGCATGTCATTTCAAGAAGATGTATTGGCAGAAAAAATCAATTTATCATCGAACAAGACTTTCATTTTTTGTTTTATTCTTGGTATTAGTACTTTATTAGATCTCAATCTTAGATTTGGTGCATTTTATATAGGATGATGATTATTACCCAATGGAAAAGATTGGTTGAAAGTATTAAAAGTGCAATCGTTTTCATCTTTTTCTAATCTTCCTTGTTTGTTTTTATTATAGTTAACAAACTAAAAGATGAAGTATAGTTTCTAAAAGCACTTGATCAAGTAGTAGAACCTTTAATTAGTTATATGTTTACTTTTATATATATCTAATGTCGTATTGTTTATCCTTAGTGTCGTATTAAGATGATACATTTTCCTTTTTAGTTGTCTCAACTAAGATGACACATTTCCTTTTATAGAAAATTTTCTCTCCAATTAATACACTCAACCACATTTTCTAAATCATATTAAAATATTTATTTTTCTTTCTCTCTCTATTTTAATACTTACACCCATATTTTCTCTCTTCAATTAAACATATTAACCAATAACTCATAAAATCTCGTGCCGGCCAAGAAATGTGTCATCTTAGCCGGGACGGAGGAAGTTCAAATTATGCAAGGTTTTTTCATTTTTTTATTAAAAATGTACGAAAGAAATGCCGAGGATTTTGAAATTTAATTTGTTTCGCATTTGCTTTCTCCTAGAATTTAATTTATTTAAGTATATATACAACATTTATTTTATTTTTAGATAACGTAACAAAACTTAGTAAATAGCCATATATATAAGATTGTTGATCCTTCACACTTCATGGTAAATTACATTTATGTAATCATTAACAAATTAATAAATTGCATTATTTCCATTTCAAATATGTAATCATTAACAAATTAACGGACGAGGGAGAAGAACAAACAAAATGTCACTCGGAGTCTATTAAATTATTAATGTCATACTTTCGCATAAATAATAGTAATTATACTTTCACCGTTATATAGGCTAATAAGATTTTTTTCACAAAATTTAATTTATAAAAGAAAAAAAAAATACTACTATACAGTAATCTTTTAATATGTCAATATTTATTTTGGTGTTGTATCAATGCTAAAGGCTTAATCAAAAACTACACAGGGGTATGTTAGTAAATGAGAAAAAAAATTATTACTAGTACTATTTGTTAAAACATACCTTTACATTTGGAGATTGCAACACTCGAAAAAGAAAGCAAGTTTATTCAATTGGGACCAAGGGAAGCACGTTACGATTCACACTATAAACAAAACAGTCAATTAAGCAAAACAAAACTATATGCAATTTTGGCCTCTATATTTGGGGACCAAATTGAATATTGCTTTTGTGATTTAAAGGATATATAATGACCATACATACATAACAAAGTAACATGACTAATTGTTATATATCATTACGTATTTATGTCAATATCCTCACCTTGATTAATTTGGTCCATGAAAAATTCTGAGAGACCGTATCCACTAGTTCAAAATTTGCACTATAGTGAGGAACACAAGTATTTTAATTTTATTGGCAATTTCCAACATTTTCTTAACAAACATTCCCAACTTACAATATTTCTCACTTCCAAAACCCTGAACTTTGAAAAAAATAATCTATTGAGTTAATTGCCCATAAAATTAGGGCATCTACAGTGGGACGCCCTAAGCGACGCCCTATGCACCGCCACGTCAGCATTTTATCCTCCTCTCATTTCACCTGCAGTGGGTCGGACTATAGCCCGCCCTAAGCGATGCCCTAAGCATTTTACTTCTATTTTGTATTTATATTTTTAGATTTGGAAATGTAAATAAAAATAAACATATAAAAACAACATAATTAAAGGGAAATACTAAATTTACTTAATTAAAAAAAAGTTACATATTAAGAAATAAAAAAAAAGCACTAAATACAAAAACAAGGAGGCTAGTCTAGAGTAGTCCCAACTTGCAACTGAGGCCATCGATCATCCGCTGGATGCCTTCGATTTGAGCCGGGTTGGTCGCTTACATGAGGGCGGTGTGCGCGTCCAACAACGTCCTGTAGTCGGATGAGGCCGCCAAATCCGCGTAGGCATGGGCCGCAGATCGAAGTCGCGGACGGCGTCGAACTTAGGGTCGGCGACGGGGCTGGTCAGGCGGCGCGGCGGAGGAGGATGTGGCCTTGCCCTTGCCCTTGGCAGCCTTGACGCCGGGGGGACGCCGGAGGACATCGGTGTGCCGGAACTCTCATCCTCGAACACCGGACTGTTGAGGTCCATTGGAGACGCGCCACTATCGCTACTTGTATAATCAGCGAGGGTGCGCTTCGACGCCCTCCTCCTCGCCGCCGTCGATTGGGGAATCATACCACCAACGAACTTCTGCTAGTCCCACAAGAGCACACAGGACTGGTAGTGCTTGAAATCGTCGTACAATGAAATGTACGACGCATCGCTTTGTCCAGCACATCCGCGAGACTCTCGCCACTGCCCTGCTCCCTCTCGCACTTCTCGTACTCCTCCGCGAACAAATTTACCTGCTTCTTTATTTGATCCCAGTGCTTGCGGAGCTGCTCCCTGTGGCGCTTGTACGCGTACGCCGGCTTGGCCGCGTTGTATTTCTCGGCGATGCGCTCCCAATACGCAGTCACCTTCTGGTTGTTGGCGTACACCGGATCCTCCGAAACATCAATCCAACATCTCATCAAGACGATGGATTCGGGGTCGAAGTAGTTCGTCCTTCCCGGGGCGAACTCTTCACACACCTCCATTGTAGGCAACTTCTGGGCTCGTGCCTTGGTCCGCTTCTTCTTGGTGGCGGACCCAGACGCGGCGGCGGCGGAGGAGGGGCGGTGGGGAGAAGACTCTATGTCGGACAGTCCGTACGAGTCGATGCTGAAGTCGGGATCGTACTCGGCGTTGGTGTCGAATGGCCGGTATTCGTCAGGTTCTCTACCCGGCCATCGTGCACCATCGAACATCGGACTATTCGGATAATCTTCGGAATCCATTTTGCTTGAAATGTAGAAAATGTAGTGTGAAGTGTGAATTTGAGAGTGAAGTGAGTGAAAAATGTAGTGAAAGGGAATATATAGGTTTTGAAAATTTAATAAAATCAAAAAATAAAACGAAAACGCATCGCATCGTCCGTTACCCATCGTCCGCGTCGTCCACAGTGGCGGATGATGCGACGGACGATGGGTATCCTCCGCGCATCGTCCGCGGACGATGTATCGGGCGCGGACAATGGGTTGCAGTGGCGGTCCGTCGCATCGTCCGCCCCATTGCGAATGCCCTTATAAATTTTGATCAAATTCTAATTTATTTCGCAACTTTAAAAATTTGAATAACCTATTCAAAATTTTAAAAATTCTTAATTGTCTATTATAAAAAAAATATTTTATTTTATTTTTTATGATTTTTGTCTCTTAGATTCAAAACGATGTTGTTTAATCATCTACGCAGTACATTACATTTACGTCACTGTTCATTGATATCACCAAACTTTTTACATGTGTGCACCAATTCAGCATCAGATTTTCTATAAAAAAAAAGTTATCGTGGGACAATTAAGACTTTTTAAAACTTTGTGGTGCATCATTCAAAATTTTAAAAAATGTGATACAAACTAACTAGAATTTGACTACCTTTTGTGATTCTAGCAATTAATCAACCTAATTCTATTTATGTCTCGTTTAAAAAAATCTCCCTAAACCCTATAGTTTACCGAAGAATTATGCGATCAAATGATGAGTCACCTCGCATAATTCTCAGGTAGACTCACCATTTGATCGCATAATTCTATAAGATGCAACGTAAATCGAAACTCTCTCAAAAGTCGAAGATTCTATAAGTGAAAACGCAACTTGGAGACAATTTTTCGGAAACATCGCTCAAAGTTTGAGGGGACAAAGTATAATTAATGAAGAAGTACACACATACTATGTATTCCAGATTGTTCCAGCCATGCATGGTGCAGAATGAATTGATATATAATTATACATCATCATCAAATCCAGCTACTACCTCTTCCCACAAACGTTCACTTTCATATTAAGAGCTTTGAATTTTCGAAAAGGACTTGTGAATTGAAAATTAAGAATGTTCTCCCATTTTTGCATGGGGATTATTTCAGCCACGTCGTCGTTGCAAATGCCATGCAAACATATATATCTATATAACATTCTAGGACTAATTATTTTAATTTATTTTATTTTTTTTTTTAAAAATAAGAACGCGTTTTTGAGCTTTAAATTCGCCTATAACCATCAAATGAAACATGAATAACCTGTCCTCTCTTTGAAAGAAAAGGTGTTTCCGATTTTGTTGGTGATTGAAATAATTTTGTCTTCTAAATGATATCACACATCACAATCTATACAACGATCAAATTCAAAGCTTTTATTTTCGTGTAGTGAAGATAAAAAGTAGCTACATTAATAACATTAGGGGCCGTTTGGTAGCTATGTTTCACTTAGATAAGAGATTAATCTGGGTTTATTTGTGTGTTTGGTAGTTATGTTACCAAACATAGTAGCCCGTGTTTTATTTCCGGCCCGCACAAAGCCCACTGAAAATCTTATGTTTTAGTCATATTTGTAACTACCCAAAATCCTATGTTATTTATCATGGAAGCCTAGTTAAGTTAGCAAAATACAATTTTACCCATCAAAATTTCTAACCCATCAATTTTACTTAGTTGTTGTATTGAAGGACGTCATTTTCCTATTAAATCATATTAAGAATTTTATTGATGTCAATTTGTTGTTCTAATTATATTACTTTGTTATTTTATTTACATTATATAATATTATAATATTCTCATTATATTACTTTATGTTCTCGTTATATTACTTTACATTAAATCGTATTATATTCTCATTATATTACTTTATTTATATTATATTATATTATACTTATAATTACGTAATACTTGAAGGCAATTGCTTTTGTTTTGAACATAAATATACGATGTTGTTCAATCCACAAACGCTTTAAACTTCAAAAAAATTGAACATATAAAATTTGGTACTTGATAAAATATTTTCATATAGAATTTGTCCAAAATAATAATTGATTATTCATAAAATTTGTCCAAAATAAATATAAGTTTTTTGATATAAAGATGCTAATTTTTGTAAGGAGTTTAGCTTGAAAAGATGTTAATTTTAAACAAAACGATTTTATAGGAATAATTAGGGTAAAATGATGATAGTTTAGTAATTAACTTAAACTAATGAGGATAATTTTGACAATCATAATTTTAATCCTTACTTGTGACTTATTGTACCAAACACTACAATAAGATAACTCACAATTATCCTAATCTACCAAACACCCTATATATGTAAATTAACTAATCGAAACTATGATTACTATCATAATTGTATCATGTCTAGTCGAAACATGACATAGCTACCAAACGAGCCCTTAGTATACACACAAATCTTGTTAATGTAACTATGTTAATATATTTTCTTTTGAGTATAAACTTGTATATTCACATTAAGTATCTATTGTGCTAGGGTTTTAATATATTAACCAAATAACTATTTATCATCATTACCTAATTTTTATTACATAGATAAAACATTGATATACTAGCTAGTAGAAAATTGTAGGGCTCCAAGCCATAAGTATGTTAACTTTTCATTCACTATTCATAATGTCTAGCTTCTAAACCCTAACTAAAGAATTATTCAATTTAATTTGTAACAATAACGTAAATGCTAATTAAGTATCATTCAATGTAATTGATGATATAGGGACCACGAGCTAAGTAAACCTAGTTAGAAGTTAATTAATTACACAACTAACTATCTTCTCATTAATGAATGTATATGGCAACATAATTAAATTAAAAAGCATTTATATGTCGGGTAAAATCACAAGTATTTCCAACACTAGGCTTCTCTAAAGGTAGACAAGGCCGCCATCAACAGTTGAAATAACACTACACATTGCAATAAATATTTTTTAAGTATTCAACTTTTTAACATCGTGAGCTAAATAAAGTCAATCATCTAACTTGATTATTGTCACAATGTTTGGGTTCGTACATATATAATGCTACAATATACTAAATGTGAATGAACATTATGTCTTAATATTTGTGGGCATTTTATTTGGATTAATTAATAAGAAGTGATGTTAGGAATTGTTGCATTGTTGGCCCAATTTCCAAAAGGTTGAAAATAAATCCTCATTATATGGCATTATTGTCCTCTTGTGATTCTGTGGAGTAATATTTTTTTATTTTATTTTTTTTTAACATTTTCTGTGGAGTAATATTTATTAGGCTTAGTTTACTTAATTATATTATCATCTATGTTTTGTAATTATGTGCTAGTATGAGTGGGGTATGGCCCATTATGTTACTTCATTTTTTTTTTTGGCCATTTTCAAATTTGCAAGTGATTTGGAATTGAATGTTTAGGCTGACATTATGGGTCACCATATCTTTTGTATTTGTGTTGATTGCAATTGATAGTGCTGTTATATGTAGATCATGAGCAACCTTTGATGTGTCCTCTTCTCCTTCACAAACTTTGAATCTTTAAATTGATTGGATTAGGAGATATTCATTTTGATAGAGTACAGTCTTACTCATAAGCAATGATGGCATTTTTTTTTTATTTTTGACAAACAATGGAATATTTGCTTAAGTTACAAAGATTACTCTATAGTGTATACTGGTATGGGAGCGGATGTAGAAATAAACATGAGCAGGGGTGAAATTCTTCAAAATGTTATCTAAAAATATATTAGGTAATATAGATTATTAATAGAGGCTTTTATATAATGATATATATAGCATATGAATAAAATTTAAAACTTTGCAATAGAAAAAAGTTTTTTAAAATGGAATTTAATGGCAGTTCATTCCATGTAGGGTTTGCCCATGGTCTTGTGGTAATGTTTAATGCCTGAGATTTAATCTCAGGTTACGAAGTCTACTGTGATCACAATTTTTAAAATTTTAATAGTCATTTTAATTATAGAGTCTTGGTTTGATATATACAAAATTGAAGTAATGAGGGAATATATATGATCACAATTTTCTACAAAGAAAGAAAGGAATGTGATCACTATTTTTAATGTAATAGATTTAAACATAATGTGGCATGTTTGTCTTTTAGGGGTATAAAAAGGATTTATAATAGTATTTTGCATGATCCTTGTCGCTCTTCTATAAGTCCAAAGTTGCATTTAAACTTATATGCATGAATGTCTCTTTAATGATGCCCATACAAAATTACAATATGATGTTCATGTGCTCATTTTATATATTTTAAAATTGTCTCTTTTTGAAGTTAATTATAAAGTCCCGAACGAATCTAGAGTTTTCGATAATATCCTAGTCTTTGGAATTTATTTAAGTAGGGTATGAACTTTAATTGTTTAGATTATGGCATAGTCCACATTTTTATTGGATTTTGATTTCAAGATAAACCTTGGAAGAAAACTATAATATATTTTCTTGAACCTTAAAGTATTTTAAGTTTTTTGTTTTACTATGTTCAACTCTTCATATATATATGCACTTCTCATTTTGTAACTAAGGTTGTAAATTTACAAAAGTTGAATAATTAGAAAAATAGCAATATTAACTGTAAAAAAGGGCAATGTCACATTAAACATGTGGTTCCAATAGAGGGGACAATCTCCAACCATTTCTCTACTTGGTTTTTATTATTCAACATTTCTTTTTCTTATTAAATAGGAGTACAAAACTTTTCAACTCTTTATAAGTCTTCCATAGCTACTTGCCAAATGTTAGAAAGTAGAGCAATATCATGATAGCATCTCCAAAGTATTAAATAAAATAAACACTATGATTGATCATTGGATCCAAAAATATCAAGAATTTGTGGCGTATTAAAGACGAAAGTTTATTCGTTTTTTTTTTCTCTTTTTTGCATAGTTTCCTAACGAACTCACAAAGTAAATAGGGAAAAATGTACTACTATTATTTTAAACATGCTACGTTAAATAAATATTAGTACTAGCTGTCTATAGATAACCGAACAGAGCTAAGATAACTTTT
>NC_062966.1:27257175-27323526 GCF_023119035.1 Salvia hispanica | reverse complement strand
CATAATTTATATCAACTCGTAACATTAATATCTATGAAAACTAAACATTGGTGTGGACAAAGTCAGGTTGCAACTTAGTTTCAATAAATTCTTATGAAGTGACAAACTCCAACTCATACTGCAATAATATAAACACATACTAGTATATATCAACTTTCAAGTGTGATCGCCAGATATTCACAATACATAGAGCTGTATATTGAAAAGGTAACAAGAGTGAACAAAGGATAAACAAACTCACTTGGTCAATTATTTTGTGATGATGAAAAGTTTCTATATCCCCCAGATACTTGTCCAAAAGCTCCGTCTTGTGAAGAGCCGTAGTCAGCATCTTGGGCAAAGCCCCTTTGTCCAGGTTGTGAATGGCTCTGGTGTCTTCCCTGTTCCTGTGCATAATTAGGTGGGTTTGCATAACCTTCACGTCTGTTCGGCATATAGCTCTGCTGTGATGGAGATCCGTAGCTGTGATGTGGCTGTGCTGTATGACTGGGCTGTGGTGGTCCGTAACTCTGCTGCTGAGGTGATGCATTGTTTTGATATGGTGGTGCCCCATAGTTCTGCTGAGGTGGTGCTCCAAAGTTCTGCTGAGGTGGTGCCCCAAAGTTCTGCTGAGGTGGTGCACCGAAGTTCTGCTGGGGTGGGGCTCCAAAGTTCTGTTTGGGTGGTGCCCCGAAGTTCTGTTGGGGTGGTGCCCCAAAGTTCTGTTGGGGTGGTGCCCCGAAGTTCTGTTTGGGTGGTGCCCCGAAGTTCTGTTGGGGTGGTGCCCCAAAGTTCTGTTGGGGTGGTGCCCCAATGTTCTGTTGGGGTGGTGCCCCAAAGTTCTGTTGGGGTGGTGCCCTAAAGTTCTGCTGGGGTGGGGCTCCGAAGTTCTGCTGGGGTGGTGGCCTGACGTTCTGTCGTGGTGGTTGCCCGTAGTTCTGCTGTGGTGGCGGCCCAAAGTTCTGCTGTGGTGGCGGCGTAAAGTTCTGCTGTGATGGTGGCCCATAGTTCTGCTCTCTTGGGCCGTAGTTCTGCTGCTGTGGCGGACCATAGTTCTGCTCTCTTGGACGCCTATCCCTGTTGCTTCTTCTCCCATAATGCACTGGGGGTGGTCGTGGAAAAATCTCTCCATTGACATATTTGTCACCTACAAATATAATGGTCATGCTTTAAATAGGTAAGAACTATAGTTCAATCCAAGACACATTTCAGACACACGGTAACAGAAAGAGTGACTAACCTCCGTATTCCTTATTTACTGGATCAATGTAGGAATCTGGCAATACAAATACCACTTGCGGAATACCTAACAACAGACAATTTTAGTCCACCCTGGCCAAAACTCCACCGTGTGCTGTAATTTTGGCAAAAGGAACACTTACTTTTAAACTTTTCAGATGTCTCCTCCGAACACTCGACCTGGAACCCTTGATATGTTGTTGTACTCAGTGCATATATTTTCTTCTTCGCCTCTTCAACGCTGAAGAAAAGCAATCAAAGGAGTTCAGACAATGAATCATTGTGATGCTTGGATCAAACCAAGCAATGGTCACATCACCATATGCAATTCGAATACGAACCAGTGCTACCAATCGTTATAACAGCAATCATAATTGCACATATGAAGAGAATCAGGGCAACGGAGAAGATAAAATTAACCTCAAAATATCATTTATGGGTAGAGCTACACAAGGGTAGATATAACTGCATAATTCACCATTTAAGCATATATGTGAGTGTCAACAGTCACCTTTTGATCCCTGAACTTCCTCTATGATTCAACCATATTTGTATAACAAAGTAGAAAAATATAGTTAAAGCTACACAATACAATCTGATTGGAGTAATGACCTTGAATCATCAAATCATTCAGTATAATGAATACCAAAGTCTACTATGATCTTCCGAAAACCAAACAGTATCAGTCATTCCAACGCCAGCAGTTGTATCAAATAAAATCAATTCACTGTTCAAAAATCACCTCAAAACACGCACTGAAACCAGTTAGCATTTCAACTTCTACTCAATTGATGAAATACTACCCCTATCCATTAACTAATTAGCCACAATTCGATCAAAATTACAGGAATAGAGATGAATTAGAGTATCAATCGACCTGCCGAAGACTTGCGCAGCGATATTGATATAGGTTTCGATCATCTGTTCGCGCGGAATATTGGAATCCCTGGGGAAATCGACGGTGATCAGCCAGTGGTTGTAATCGCATCCTTCGAAGAGGATGGTGTCGGGCCCGATTTCATCTGTCTCCGGATCAAATGCCCTGCGGAATAGAGTGGTGGAGGAAGTGAAGGGGCGGCGCATCGACGGCGGAGCCGGGGCGGTGGATGGAGGAAGAAGAGGGGCGGAGATGAAGGAAAACGGTTGCGGCTTGTAGCCATGGGAGGAGTGGCCCAGCAGAGAAGATGATAGGGCAAGAGCGCGGCGGAGGCGAAGAGGGTGAAACGCCATTGCTAGAGAGAGTGAGAGAGAGGGGTTAGGGCTTTTTGGGGGGTTTAAGGCTTCAATAATTTGGTCATGTTATTCTTGTTCATCTTTCTATTAATTCTTATTTTCTTTAATTTATTCATTTTAGAGTGTAAAAAATAGCAACAGTATCCATAATAGACATAGGCTAGGCAATAGTTTAGTAAAAACTCCTTTTGCAACTAAAAACTCCTTTTGCCACGTCCTATCCTTTTAATAGTCTATTAGATTAATTTATTAGCAACCACCTAATTCAACCCAATTCAATCCAACCAGATCATCCACATTTTTAATATGTAATTCATCTCTATCTCCTCAATATCATCTTCCACATCATCAATATTCATCTAATCCAACCACACATATTTTCATGGTTTATCAATGACCACCCAACAACAATATTATATATTTATTTTTATATTATTTTTTAATAATATTATTATTACATGAAATACTTATTACTGTAAATTTATAGAAAAACGTAATAAATGACAAACTAAAAGTTATAAAAACAAACAAATAAAAAACATAAATTACAATAATTGAAAATACATAATTGGGGAATGATAGAAATTTGGGGAATTGGTGAATATATTATTCTCATCATCCTCCATAGTTAGTAACAAAGGAAACTAAAAAGTATGAAATTCAATCAAATAAGGATTATAGGAGGAGAAAAGATGATATTTTTTGTGTGTGCAAAACTATAGCAAATGTGGTCTATATTTATAGAGGAAGAAAAATTATGAAGGTTGATATAATTTTTATAATTTTTTAATATAATATATTTAAGAAATATTAATTTAAAAATATATATATCAACCAATGATATTGTGTCAATTGGATGATGAAATGGGGACCAGCCGGTTGGTGTTTGTCCTGGAAGAGGCCTTGGTCATAGAGAGAGAGTGGCCACTTGTTTCAATTTTTTTTTAATATAATGTGATGTGGCGGTTGACCCCCACAACCGATAAACTTAGTCTTAATAGCCTAACCAAACAACAGCCAAGCAATAGTTTAGCCAACATTCTAACCCAACAAATAAATTGACAAATACGATTAATTCATTTTAATTGTTGGTGTTTATCAAATACTATTAAAAAATGAAGTGCTATGAATTGTAAATATAGAGTATATATAAATAATTAAAAAAAATCAGCTAGCCGGTTAATCCACACCCTAGCTCAGAGCGTTGATTTTTCATCCTTCGGGTTAACCTAACGCATAGTGGACTAGCCAAGCGCCCTAGCCTTACGCCGATAGCTAGGGCGTCAGCTAATCCGCTATTGCAGTCAATGACGGACCCAGAAAATATAGCTCGTGGGGTCGGACAGAATATTTAATACTAATATATACTAATATTTAAATAATAATTATATAATATATATTAAATAATTATTTTTATCATTTTTATTGTTGTTATTATGTTTTTGTTACAATCCATAACAAAATTTATAAAACTTGAATTTAATCAATTAACTACAAACATTTTTTTAATATTTAACATAATTATAGGATCGACTAAAGTTAAATTAGTTACACAAAATAAACAAGCACATAGTATTAAATATATTAATTACTAGTTTACATCTTAAACTAAAAAATAATGAAATAAAAATCATAAATAAAAAAAATATTCTTAGAATTGCTAAATCGCCGCCTCCTTCCAATTATTATGCAACTTAGCAGCTAGTTTACAGCTTTTTTCAAACTCAAAATTCATCAATGGAGCTTCCTCTTTATAAATTTTTATCTTTAAATTTATTCTTCTTCTCTAAATATCCTTCCTATTATAATCCATAATAATGTTTTCTCTATATTTCTCTACTCTCTTCTCATTTATTTTCTTATTTTTCGTTGAGGCGGAGTTGTCGTATGTGGGGTCGGAACGCGGAGCTGTCGTTTGTGGGGTCGGAACGCGGAGCTGCCGTGGGTCGGAGGGCAGAATATAGAGCTTCCCAAGCAGTACTCACGGACCGACGGTGGGGTCGGCCGACCCCGCTCGACCCCACCTGGGTTCTTCGTTGATTGCGGGGCTCTAAGGAAGTGCAAAAAAATTATAGTGACAGTAACAAAATATGAGAAATTACTGTAGAAAGCAATTAATGATCTTGGGTTCGAGTTTATCATAATGTGATTTTTTAATTTGAAGTGGAGGAGTATTAAATTATTGTCAAGTTTTATCTAGATCCAACTTATCAACTCAGATAGTTATCGTTTTTTAGTTATATATTTAGATCAAATGTTTTAAGTCATCAAATTAGCATATAAGGTGGCAAGCATCCACCGGCGAATCGAGAATGGTGGCTGCCCTTCTCGGGACGACCGTTTTACCTTTACCGTGCTAGAAAATCTCCTTACCCAGCCTAAATCATCGGTGTCATCCCAATGAAGAAGAAAATCTTATGGAAGTGTGAGGTTGAGAGAAGACAACACCACAGTTTGCTAAAATTTGTTATATTTGGCCGTCAAATATATGTACATGTATATTTGTTCTAGTGTTGAACAAGAGTATTTTATAATGTGAAATATGCAAGATCAACCTGCGTCATAGGATGAATACTCGTTGTAAAAGTCAGTTGTTTGTTGTCACAGTCAACATACATCAATGTTAATTTAGTCGTAGTATTTATTTTATAAAATATATTGAATTATTATATTTATTTTTCATTATAAAACAATTGGTTCCGTCCATAAAAAATAGTCTCATTTGAGGATGACACGAGTTTTATTGAGAAATTGGTAAACTAAGAGAGAATGAGAAAAAGTAGGGAAAGTAAGAGAGATATGGAGAAAAAATAAATAAAATATGAGAGAGACAAGAAAAGTGAAAAAAGTAAGAGAGAGAAAGTTTCTATTTTTGAAATGAGACTATTTTTTATGGACATCCCACAATGACAAAATAAAACTATTTTTCATGGACGGAGCGAATATTATTTATTATTTAAAATATTATTTAAAAAATCATATCTCCCTTATTTATTTTACAGCTTTATAAAATGATGAAAACACCATTACAAAATTATTTTTATATAAAATAATACTCATTCAAATAATGAAATTTAGTAAAATTTTGGTTAATCTCATAACGTTTGAAATCACAATATTAAATCATAAAATTTCAATTTTTCTTAGTTATCTCATGTTGTCTTCTGCTGTTGTTTAAAATATACTTTTATTAAAGGGTAAATTCAAAAACACCATGAAATTAGTTCAAATATGGCCTATCCCGCAACTTATAAAAATGGTCATTTATATCATAACTTTGACATTTTTCTCAATTGTCTCATATTGGGGAAATTATGTATACTTTTGACAAACGAAAAATATTATGCGAACAAATCATTCAGCTATTTAAACGACGTCATTTAATACAACTAGTATCTACCCCGTGCGATGCACGACACATTGTATTCCATTTCAAATGTAGTAATACCAAATTATTGTGTATAAAATAGAAATTTATAAAAATCAATTATTTATGCAGTCTTTTAACAATTTTCAATATAATGCAAAAATATTACACAAAAATTTTAGTAGATAAAAATAGAATGAAATGATTGCAACAAATTTTTTTTGCATTTTTAGATGATTACCACAATGTTATTATACTAATAAATAATAATAAAGCATGTTACAAATGGTTTGCCATAGGTGTCTGGACTTTATTTCTCGCAAAAAGGAAATAGAAAAGATTGATCATTCCTAATTTGATCATTAAACTTTTTTTTTTTAAATGCGGGGAATGTTCCTTGAATCCTTTTGCCCTACGTGAATATTTTATTAATAATTAATAGTTTAGATAATAAAAAAATGTAATAAGATATGAAACAATACTCATGCTGTACAGCCATGGAAGACATATTTAAGGAATTTACATTATTTGGCTCCACGTTTAGTCATTTCAAAAACACACATACCGAACTTTGATGGCTGGTGAAGTATTGCTAGACTTTAGATCATTGAAGAATGTTAATTTCATTGTTTCAATTTTCTTCCTCTAGCAAGATCACAATATTAGGACACAATAATACAAAAAGAGTGCTTAAAATGATGAATATAAATATACTGAAAAGAGTAAGAACCATGCATAATGACAATAAATTCTTATTTTGTAGAAAATTCGTGATGCAACGGAGGAAAGAATTGTGAAAGTGAAATATAAGCTAGCAAATGATGTGTATTTATAGAAAAAAATATCAAGTCATTATTATATGGAGTAATTAATTTGGCAATTTAAACACACATCGCACGACATGGACAACATATTCATATTCACTAAATTGTGAGTCTTAGAGAAATTAATAGTATAATCATATCATATTATTAGGTTAAAAACTCCACACATGGAGTAATTTATTGTTTTAATTCTAAGGTTATATGGACTCTTATTTTTGTAACTGAAATAGAAATGGACAACATGAGTTTTTCTCTCTCTCTCTCTTTTTTAAACGGACAACAGGAGTTGCATTCCATTTATTCCATTTTCATTCAATACGTGGCATGCAAATTCAAATACATGACCTAATTATTAGTTATAACAGTATATTTTTTCAGTTATTGCATTAAAAGTTGACACACAAATTAAATAAATAATTGCATTCAAAATTTATAAATATTCAATATCATGCTCAAAACTTATAAATATTTAAATTCATATCCAAAATTCATTAATATTCAAATTAAGGCCAAAACTCATTTTTTATATATGTATAGATATAGATTAGTCAATTATGTCTTTAATTTTTACATATGTACACATTACGTTGATAAATTCAGAAGCATAGCATGATGGAAATTTTTTGCTATTTCACAATTGAGAAAAATGTCAAAGTTATGATATTAAAGAGAACAAATAATATATTAAATATAAACTCACTATTAAACTATATATCTAAGAAAATTAGCATACGTTATTTTATACTCCTACTTACTAAATAATAAAAGTGCATATTCGATTATATTACCATTATAGTATAACATATTCTCAAATTATTGAAAAATAAAGTAATACTCCTAGAGTGCAACTTCGATTATATCCCAAATTTATTGAAACAAAAAAATAATTATCCTCCTATACATATTATCCTCAAAATCCATTAAATATTATCCACAAAATCCATTAAAAGTAGTAGTAAAACATTAATTTAAATGGTAAATTGAATAACAATTACTCCTTATTTCCTAATTATCTAATTATCCATTTCGTCTATACCTCTCACCTCCCCTTCTATCTGTAAATTAAAAGATCTAGCGTGGGATGGTGTCACCGCGATAATGTGTCTGACACCGGTCAAGCCCACGTTGGAGCGGCGGATTGGTCCACGGTCCGTCCTTAGAAAGTATTTATGGAATTTTTGCCTTTTTTTTTTTTTTTTTACTTCAATCCGAATTTTCGTCTAAAACATATATTTTACTTAATTTAGACAATATAGATAAAATTAGCATTGTTAAGTTTCCAAAAATATAAAATTCAACTCACACGTCATTTCACTACGTCTTCTAATTCAATACTACTATAATTGATGGACTAATTATGCTAATGAATAAATTAAATGACTGTTGGTATGATGATAAAGTGATTATTGATTAATGTTTAATGCTAAAGATCTTGATTATAGTTCAATACCATAGTTTAATTCCTTGAAGTAGTGTTGGATAAAAAAGTCCACACGTTTCTCCTACTTTATACACTTGCTTAGATGGTTGAAATAGGTAAAGACGATTCTTGTTTTGTGTTTTAATTCATAACATAATAAAGGAGAATGAGAAGATAAAAAAGTGTTAAATTTAGTATATGAACAAATAATACCCCAATGAATAGGCAATAAATAAGAGTGTCTCTATGGTTGAAACAACTTCGTTGCTTCATCTACATTACAGTTTATATGGAAAATACACACACTTATATATATTTGTATTCATATATATATTTGCAACTCGTACAGACAATCCTTATCCGATTTTCCAATATTTTCCTAAACAACTACCAACAACAAAACAAATTATGAACCAATTTCCCCTCTAAGTCAGACTATAGTATGATTAGAATGTGTATTACCAAAAACATCGTGGCATCCTTCCCAGTTGCCCTGTTCCCTAGCTTCCCAGTATCCACCAATGTAACGGTACGTCTCCGATCCCCTGTCTTTCACAAACCAACGTGGCTTCCACCCTTTCTCTTGCATCGACCTTGCCTGTTTCCAATCAAGTCCACCACATACTTTAATGGATTGCATAATTATGATAATGTCAATTCATGTATTGTCAATCTAATCCATCAACGAAGTAAATAGCTCGTTGAAAATGTATTAGAGAATGCATGAATTTATATGATAGCAGAGAATATAGGCATTGTTCCAAATCTAAGGTTGAGATTATTTGGATCAAGAATGAAAAATAGTGGAAGCCTTGAGATCAAACTAGTTACCTGCCGTTGTTGTTGTTCTAGCCGCAATTTTTCAACATTGGCCTTTTCGTACTCCCCATTTTCCAAGTGCCTCTGGTCAGGTCTCAATCTTGAATCTGTTGGGGGTAGCTTCTCCTGCAAAAAGGTGTTGAGTCCGTATAAGTGAAGCCAATGTCACGGCAATACATATAACGACACAAACACATATTCCCGATGTATAGTACAGCATATGGATTGCACATTTTAAGGCCAAAAGGCCCGAGACAGTATCTGAACAACTTTATAATATCACAAAAACTAGTACGGGACGACTAACGGGTCAAATTATGTGAGATGGATCCTAACCCCCATCCGACAAAAGTGAATAAGGAGTCAACTTGAATGAGTACTGCCTCTTCTGTAAGAGATAATACTGCTTCTAATACTACCTTTTCTCCCTTCAGAAACCTATACATACGTATTAACTTCTCCAAAACTAATACGGAGTGCTACATTTTTACCAGAAAGTATACCTTTTGGAACCAAGTTTCTGAGACGTCTAAATGAGACCCACCCTTAAAACATCATATCAACTAAATAAAACTACTGGTATTTCACAATAACACGCTGGAATATATTATGGGCCCATTAACGTGGCATAGAAAGGTAACAAACAGGGAAACATGTCTAGAAAAGTAATTCGTCTCCAAAAAGATCACCTTTAATCCTGGAGTAAGCTCATTCATCGTGATGGCAAAGCGAGTCAGGTTGTAGCGTGTCGGGAACTCTGGAGGCTTGCTGCGTTTCCATAGTAATCGAGCTTTAGACAGAGATTCGTGACCTTTTCCTTTGGAGAGATCTCCATCAACATAGTGCATGCTCTCATCCCATTTCCCAAACAATGTTGCTAGCGTCTTTCCACTCTTATCTTGAACAACTCCCTGCACCTGTATTCCCAAAGTCACTTTTATGGAGAAATGCTTAAAAATAATACTCCACTGCACATGCATAATTATATGAAAGCATCATAAGTTGCGAAGATTTAAGATAAATTATCAAGAGAAACTTCATATATCACCAGATATTGTTGCAGAAACATTATATGCTGAGATACTATTCAATTCCAGTGTTATGAAAATTTTCAATATTACACATAAAAAATTAAGATAATTCACGTTTATCAACATATATAAGCCAGATTTAAAGATGTGTACAAGCCTTCAGTTCCATGAAACACAATAGTCCATTTCCATATAATTTCCGTACACAACATTATTTACGATTGGTATTATACCAGAACAAATGTTGATATTTTCAATTTCATTAGCATAGTAAATAGCACTATATTCTGTATTTTAGTCATTCATGGATTAGAATGATACGCAAACGAAATTAAACCATCACCAGCTATTTCCATTATTCCATCTTATTCTTTCGTACGTATAGCATTAATTTATTTATTTACGTAGGATGCTTATCAGATTAAAAGAAAAGAGAACTCCAGTAAGACAAAAAAAACATAAATTCACATTCCTAAAAAAAGTTACATAGTTTGGATAGGTATAAAAGATATTGATGGTAAGAGAGAGTACCTGATGAGGATTCCGGTCTATGATGGACTGCTCCTTAAATTTCAGCTTACAAGAGTAGTTGTGGTTTCCTTGTATCCGCATAGTACCATAGTGATCACAATATAGTTTTCCCAAAATGAGATTATATATAGATGTTGTTACCTGTCAAATAAAGGTATTTGTTTGTTTATTAAATAAAAATGGAGAAGAGAAAAATCACCAATGATAAGCGATATACCTTACTCCATTGAAATACTTCACCATCATCAAATTCAACAGTCAGAATGCCCACAGGATCGAGCTGAATGGACCGACCCCAGAATTTGCTTTTCAGATTACTATCTCCATAAAATTTCCAGCCTGTCCCATCACAATGACATGCTACAATCGTGGGGTGATGACTCACCTGATCCAAAGGAAAACTGGCCACTTACTTACTCATTGCAAGTAAAGGAAAATAAAAAAGAAATTCACTTTAGACTTAGAACCCTGTTTAGATTAGAACTGGTAAATCTTTTATTTGACCGATTGTGCAGTATTAAGTTTACAAAATTATCTTAGCAAATAAAAAAAGTTTGCTCCACGTGACATGCTGATACCTTCTCTGAGAAAAATCGTACGCCTTTATCTGGATAATCAGCCTCGTATGTCTCTCCCAACAGTGGATTAAAAGGTTTACAATTTCTTCCTTCTGTAGAAGCATAGCCAGATACTGCAAATGCAGCTACATTTAGAATCCTCATAAGGCTGTTGCCCTGAAAAGAATTTAATGAATCACAAGTCAGTGGCTAAAGGGTAACAAATTAGAAGCATCTTGCAAGAGGAGCACCCATGATACATCGATTTCTAGAAATTAGATTAATACATTCAGACCGTGAGAATACAAAAAGAAATAATTTTCTCGAAATGTGATTCAAATCAATCACACAAATTCAGAACTCAAAATATTACCTTCCTTCCCCATTCATAAGCTCGATCAAGAAGATATGAATATTCTACATCTTCAAAACATTTCTGCAGAGAAGAGAGAGGTTCATTGAAGTAGACAGGGAGACAAACTTTCGTAAGATCCTTCCCGATGTTGTCTTTGATCATTGACCATAAACTCACTCCTTTCTCCTTCTCGGCAGGATCAGGCAATTTTTTCCTACGCTTAATATGTGGAAAGTTTCTTCCGGCAGATTTAATGTCATGATCAATACCATCCTCAGATTCAAAAGTATTAAGATCATCATCGGATGAAAATGATGATGTCCTAAAGTCAGACCCGTTACTCTTAAAAGAGCTAGAAGAAAGAAAATCTTTGGTATCAAAGAAAGTATTATCTTCTTCATCTGTGTCTTCGTCAGCTGCACCGGCTCTTTCATTTTCATATTCAGACTCACTGGCAGTTTCTGGCAAAAGTACACACAAGGGTAGTGAGAGTGGCTCAGTTTATTCAAACAGTAAATCGGAGGTGCAACAATTTTATGGGTGTGTAATAACTAAATTTAAAAATCAACGCCCCTACCAACAAAAAGAAAGAAAAGTTTTTTAGCATTAGATAATCAAACTTTGCCTCTCGCAGTACATGCAACAAACTAAAGAATTGAAAAAACTAGAATTTTGCATTTACATGACTCTTTAGTCCAACTTATTGTATTGATTAAAGGTTGACAACATGAGAGGATATGAACAAGTACTAAATAACTACTGACAACAGACTTAGGAGCTTAAAAAATATCATCCACATCGTTTTGATCATTTAGACTCCAGAAATTCAAGATGTGGCTTTTATGCTCTTAAGTAAACCAAAAATAATTAGAAAGTATAGGGAAGCATACCACTATACTTATCTTGCCTTGATCTAGAGGACGCTTCAACTTCATTTAACTGTCTCTGACTCTCATCGACAACTGTATTCTCCAGATCCACTTTTTCTGTCTACACATTAGCAAAATTGTTTCAGCCACGAAGTAAAGAAAAGTGAATAGTTAAGAAATCATTGTGAGTCTCACTAAGTAGTATATTTGCATAAAATAAACAATCATCAAAATCTAAGGTAGCTAACTCTATGCAAGTTTCCATGCAGACAAACATATACAGGGTGGATTTTATTGATATGATGAGCAACATCCAAAAACTTACCATTTTAATTAATTCAAAGACAACTAAAAATCCAATCTTCAACATATTAGTATAGGTAATATAATCCACATGCATGTAATGCGTTTTAGGTTACACTTTTATATTAGTGAAAAACAGGCTTTTCTCAAGACCAAAGAAAAAATGAATCGGCATCAAGGAGTTTTCTTCACAAACAATAAATATCAAGTCAGTCAACTTTACTGACTGAAAGGTAAAATGTTTTACAAGAAAAACATTTTACAGTGGTTTCACAACTTTTGAGGCATAGATTTTGTTTTAAATAAGGCGACTGACTAGAAAACCCATTTGTTTACGAATGAATCCAGAAATGATCATTTATAGGTTACAAATGAGAAGCGCCCTTGTATCATCAAATCTGTGCCAGTGACACACTTTCAATTTCAATCACAATCAATTTATCCACCACCGTCTCCATTTAAGGACAAAAAGGGACCAACACCCATGCAACTATAACTCAGAGGGTAAGCCATGTCTCGCCCACAAAGAGAGCTAAATCCAACATCATGCACAGCCTCTTTCTATTATAGAATTCTACCAAGTGGTATTAGTAAAAACATAAATTAGGAGAATATAATCAAAATAAAAGTACAAATAAATGGAGTATTTCAAAAGAGCCTGAGACAAAACACCTTGCTGTAGTACACGTTTAAAATGGTGCAAATGGAGAAATAATCCTCTCTAATTTTATTTATAATTAATTATATAGTAATAATGAGTACAGTGACATTCAAGAACCAATTTCAGTTCTAGAGATCTAGGGTGCTATAGACAGTCTACAAAAAATGAAACTGACCACTCAAAAGACCAAGTCACCCACTATAAGATCTAAATGTACAGAACTTTAAGGTCCATAACTATTTGAAGAAGCTAAAGAATAACTCCGAAATGAACTTGTAAGTTTTGTACTAATCTCAATATGTACCTCTAACTGCCGCAATGTGTCCATGAGAAACCAATGCTTCTGTTTCAAGAGCATCAGCTGATTCTGCAGTGAAGAGAACTCATTCTTCATGATCTGCTCACTGTCCTGAATTGCAGCCTCGCTCACCCCCTCTTCCAACAACCTCCGTCTCAGCTTTTCCGTCGATACAGCTAGGTTGTCCACGGGGGCCATTAACTCACTGTTGGACATCCTTGGAAACATGTCCTTCATAGTCTGCAGCACCTCCATCCACGCCAATCTATCCTCTCTGCTCTCAGCCCTTAGATGGAGCCTCTTCGTACCCGTAAAAATAGAGAATCTCCTATCATCTGATCGGCTCTCCCGAACTGACGAGACCTGAACAGAAAATACTCAGTTTGACACCTTCTTTACCATAATAGCACATACAATTGTTTCCTAAATTGAAACCAACACCAAAATCGTAAGTATTCAATGCATCCATTCATGAATTACTACATAGCAAGGTCAATTTTCATTCATTTTCCCGATTAAAAACTCAACCACACAGTCCACAAATCACAATTGGAATAACAGAGATGATCAAAACCTTTAAATGAACTTCACCAAATGGAATCCGGCTCTTCTCCGGCGAAGCAGCGGCTCCATTCCGATGATGCTGATTCTGGCTCATAACCCGCCGCATCGATTCCTCCCCAATCACCCGCGATCCCCTCTCCGTCTCCTGATTCACCACAATCTTATCCGGCCCATGGATCTTATAATAACTCAGCACTCCATCCTGCAACACGAACCACCGCGGCCGCCACCCCCTCCCGTAATTCACCCACTTGTACAGAATCCCCGAAACCCCATCCCCAACTATATCGTTAATCTTCAATTCCCGGCTGGGATGAACATGGCTATAATTACTGTGACGATTGCTGCTCGAATTGCTCAAGCTCAGAGCTCCGTGATCGGCGGCGGATTCACGCGCCGACGAAGCCCTAGACACCGCGACCAAATTCTGAATTCTGGCGATCGGATCGGTGGGCAATTGCGCGGCGGCAGGCATGGAGGAGCTGCTGATCGCCATTGAGGAGACGCAGCAGCAAGGATGCATTGCGGAATTGGACATGATTTAGGGGTTGGATGGTGGGATCAATTCTCGGCGCATTTTTGTTGGTTTTGAAAAAATTGGGGGAGGAAAAAGAATAGAAATGAATTTTGTTAGGGAGAATTTAGAGGTGGAGAGAGAGGAGAGGTGATTGATATTGAATTTGGGGGAGAGAAGTTAGGAGCTACGCGGAGAGTTTTCCGGTGAAGGTGATGACTTGGAGCTCAGGGTAGGGTGGGGTGGGGAAGCAGTCTTTGTTAAGACACCGCTGTTGAATACTCTAATTTGGAGGAATGTGACGACGTGAGAATTGGAATTTTTTTAATCAATTTTTTTATTGTGCTATAGTTTTTACTAGTTTCGGAATAATTATTGACTCGAATTTCCAATTTATTGAATAAACAGCCAAAAGTATTTATTTTTATTTGCGTTTCATGTTACCATTGATTACAATTTCGGTGTTTTATTTCTCGATTATTAAATTGAATTCAATTGCACTAAATTATTGATTTTAAAAATAATGAATTTTTTTACTTTGATTATACAATTTTAATGAGTTTATTTTTCACTGCTACTCCCTCCATTCCAGTTTAAGAGTGCAATTTAGTTAGGACACGAGTTTTGATAAATTGTTGAAGTGTGCCACCATTTTTTGGACGTGCCCAACAAACTTGGCCCTGCCCATGAAAACTTGGCCACCACAATGGTAGCCCGGAGGAGGGCCACCAATTAAAAAATTTTAACATTTTTTTGTTATATTTTAATTTTAGCTATCATAAATATAACTGTATTTGCATATAATAATTAAAACACATAGAAATAATTAAAATAAACAAAATTATAACAAAATTTAAGCTGTATTATTATAAAAGGGAAAATTATATAACGAAAATTTTCGATACAACGCGTACAACAAAGAGAACCCCTATCACACTGCGCCCCCTCCTCTACGGTTTCAGACCTCTTCAACCAAATCAGCCTGCAGTGCTGAGTGTGATATTTCACTCCGCATATTGGTGAAGCGCTGAATCAAGTATTCATTACTGCATGGTACACCCATCTGCAGAGGAGGGGTTGCAATATCGTGAATTGTGCTAGCACCATCTTCCGGTGCCCAGCGCTCTGCAACAAAGTCTTCATCCTCTATTATCATATTGTGCAATATGATACACGCAGTCATGATGTCTGCGACATCATTTTCGTGCCATAGTCGAACCGGACACCGTATAATGGCCCATCGCGATTGGAGGACTCCAAAAGCCCGCTCAACATCCTTTCTAGCACCCTCTTGTTTTTTTGCAAAATAGGTCTGCTTTGGCCCAACTGGTTGTCGGATCGTCTTGACAAACACAGGCCAGCGAGGGTATATTCCATCGGCCAAATAGTATGCCCTGTTGTACTGCGTGCCATTAGCCACGAAGCTGATTTGCGGACCCTCACCCCGGGACTCATCATTGAAGAGATGCGATGATTGTAGAACGTTGATGTCGTTGTTCGACCTAGTGACACAAAAATACGCATGTCAGATTCGCAAGCGGTAGTCAGCAACGGCTTCAAGGATCATCGTGGGATGTCGCCCTTTGAAACCAGAAGTGAATTGCCCCTTCCAAGCCACCGGGCAGTTCCTCCACTCCCAGTGCATGCAATCGATGCTGCCCATAATGCCCGGAAAATGATGCACAGTCCCGTGCATATTTATCAGTCTCTGGCATTCCTCGGCCGTTGGTTTCCGTAGGTACTCCCCTTTGAAGATTTCTTTGATACCCTTGCAAAACTGCCTCAGCGTCTTAAGGGCAGTTGTTTCGCCCATATGTAGATATTCGTCGAACATGTCAGCAGGCCCGACATAGGCAAGCTGCTTAATTGCCATCGTGCACTTCTGATATGTCGACAATCCGGGTCGACCGGTGGCATCACTCCGCAAGGTGAAGCACATGTATCGCTGAGACAAACAATCCGCAATGTGGATGAAGAGTCGTTGCGACATTCTGAATCGCCGACGAAAAATCTCCGGCGGATAACGAGGGTTATCGCCGAAGTAGTCTTCCATCAACCGCTGGTCGGCTCCGGCATGGTCATGGTTGATATACCGGCGATGGTATCTCGGCCGAGGGATGGCCGCCGCCGCCGCCAACGCTGCCTCCTCCTCGTTGGCTTCAGCTTGCACCGCTGCAACGAGTTCTTCAAACTCCTCATCGATCGCTCGTCGAAAATTTTCATCGTCGGAATCCATGTTTTGAAACTAAATTGAAATCAATTGTAAGTGGAGTTTGGTTTGGGATAAAAAAATGGAGGAGAAATTTTGAATTTTTTTTTTTTGAAAATCGGTGGCCAAGGGCCGCGGCTCTCGGCCCCTGCAGTGGCGGGCCGAGCCGCGTGCCCAAGAGCCTCGGCCTGGCCGAGAGCTCGGCCCTCGCTCGTCCACCCCGCGACTCAGTAGTGGGAGCCGTGCCCTGCCCAGCTCCGGGCCAAGGGCCGCGGCCCTCCAACTGTGGATACTCTAAGGACTCTCATCCAATGATAACAAGGGGAGATTAATCTTTACCGCAATAGCTATTGGCCGCAATGTTGATATTGAATGAGTCCATTATGCAATAGAGTCATTTACCAAACTTGTAAGCAAATACCAATATTTCTATCTTGGACATTAAAAATGGATGTTGAAAAGCCAACTGGATCCTTAACTAAGAAAAATTAGTAAGAGTTTAAAATCATCGATTTCAAGTCTAATGTGATGTAAATTTTAAATTTTTACTTATTTATCGATAATAAAGTAGTAGTACAAAATTTTATAAACCTACTATTTCCTTACTTAACGAGAACGATGGAAAATAGTGGGCGACTTTGGAAAAAAAAATGAATAAAGTAATAATTAAAATAAAAAAATATCAAAACAGGAAAATGCAAAAGTGCGTAAAATGAAGTGGAAAATGACTTATTTATACATAAATGTATTTTTTCTTAGTTATAAAAATTTAATATACTTGCCGCAGATTCCATTCCATGTAACTGTACGCGAGCACGTTTGTTTTGCATGAACAATGACCACGTGCTTAATGCGATTTATCGTCATGTAAGCACAACACTGCTAATGCTCTTAATTCTTTTTAACCTACAAATTTATAATTAACTTTCTTAATGTAACACAAAATATACATCCTAATCACATTATCCTAAATAATAAGTAATGTCTAATTCAAATAATAAAATTCATGGGGATAGACACAGTGAAAAAGGTCGTCGTTGACATCGGAAGCCAGATGCAGTGGGTCGAGCAATAGATGACAAACAAAAATCGAAAGCGAATCCCAACTCTAAAGGATGAGTCGGAGCTATCGCATCGTAGAATCAACAACCACTCCAAAAATTGAATTTATGAAATTTTTATTCTCGATTAGGCCAACTATGGGATTAAATTGACCCCATATATTTTGATACTAAAAATCAGAATTGTGAACTCGTGATATTACTGAAACATAGCAAATTTAACAATTATCAAAAGAGCGCACATTATCGGAATATTTCTTCTTTATTTGGCACTTTTTTTGTCTTTTAATTACTCAAGTCTGTTTCTTAAAAATCAGAGACCTCACTCATTCAACAACACCTCTCACTATTTCAATTGCACCTTTTTTTGGGGGCAATTAAAGAAGATTGCAACAGATTCTTGCTTTTCCTCTCCCATTTAATACTTAAAACCACAAATCAACCAAATTTATCTTTTTATTACAAAACAATATTTAATTTATTGTAAAGTGTTAAGCATAACATGCTGTCGTGCAAAGATGAAATTCAGACAACCTGTAAAGAGAGAGAGGCATAATCACACTGTTGCAATGCCGTGTTGTGTGAAGACAATTGAAATCTAACAATATGTTTTGGGGAATATTTGGTGGTAACAACATTAATTAATGTCCAAATCTATCGAATTGTGTGAATTTTATTACTATAATTTATACATACATGGATGGAATATTTGATAAATTATTGGTACATAGTTTAGTTCCAGCTGGTTTTGTACGGCAATTATGCTGTCACACTTATCTATGCATCTTATTTTGGTAATTTGAAATTTGGTGATTATGGAATGGTCTTTTTGTGGATATGAGAAATTAAATGGAATTATTGTGGTTGAAATGTCCCTCTTATATAGTTATACGGCCTTAGGATATTGCACGTGATTGGAATTTATTTATTTTATTAGTTTTGGACCAGTCAAAATAGTAACGTAAAATACACACTTTACACAAACACAAAATGCACACACAATTGAAATTTATTGAAGATGATGGTTTTTAAGGTGATAGCGGATCTAATCTTGCAAAGGATGAATCACAATTTGTAGAGTCAGGTATAGTGAAAAATAATGTCGCTGGTACCTAAAGATAAGGGTGTTCATGTTATCATGTGACAGTTATTGGCAATATGGATAACGAGAATTGAGATATCGATATCAATTTGAGAAGTTCGGTTTTCGTATTAATTCCTTTGAGAATTTTTATCTTGGAAACTGGAATAATTTCCATCAAATTCTAAGCGAGTAAGATTTCGTTTTGATTTGATAAGGGTGTTAAAAATATGAACGAAAGAGATGATAAAGTTATATTTCAAAAAATGGAACCGAACTGGGAAACTGAGAAGAGACTCATTATTTGGAGGCTTGGAGCATGGACTAAAGGATGGTGCCCCGAATTTCCTTTCTCACCGAGCCAAATGTGTGAGGACTTACTTAAAGCTAGAAGATGGATGTAGCATAATCACATAAGCAACTCTGATAAACATAAAGATGCATTATAGCTCGCCCTGCCTCCTAGTTAGTTGGTTGATGTTTGTTTAGGTTTTGTTCTCTTTGTTCTGCTTCAGGGGTGCATTTCATTTGCTTAGCTTGCTTTTTCTGGCTTTGAGATTTTTTTGTTGCTTGTTTTCTTGGACTAGTTTGTTGAAACTGAACTTTGGTTCACCGATCTCTAAGCGGTTTGAGCCTTTTCTTTCGTATAAAAAATGAACGAAAGTATGAAAACTAGTAAACTTTTGTAATTGATATTAATATTGTATTTAAGGTTGCTTTTTTCAAACATAGTACACTTACAACTTTTGTTAATAGTAATATTTATGACACACGCTAATACACTATCATACCGATTATTTTTTGGGTACGAACAAACAAAGTATACATTGAAGTTTTAACAAATAAAATAAAATTTTACCTTTTATTTTTACCGAAAATGATGAAGCTACCTAGTCGAAGCAAAATTAGATGCTGTGGAATATCCATGTATATGCCAAATAGTAGTAAAACATTGTAATCATATTTCTCTTCAAATTCAATTACACTGTTTCTCAAACGACAAATATTCATCTAAAATTGTCGATTGCGACATTGAATTTTTTAGAATTACTCTAGAATATTTATTTAGTTGTTATTTATTTGTGTTATAACGCCAATTTTGAAACAACGAATTATTTTTGTTTACAACGTTGGTTTTATCTAATTATTTAACTTGACAATTTGGCCTAAGTTTGGTTGGAAATTCGACATAAATAATCACGTCTTAATAAGAAGTCAAGAATTATGTTCTGGAATCGTTTAATTGTTTACCTTTTTATTATATAGTTTCAATCTCGGTCTAAAACTAGAACACATTTGACATATGCAATATCTTTAATTGGAATATTAAATTAAAATTAGGAACAATATAAAAGTTTGTGTGTTTGTTTGTGATGGATGTCACCAAATGCACAACCTTAATTTTAATAGTAATAGAATTTTCCTTCTATGAAGAAACTAGCAAGTGCCATTCCCTTATAAATAAACGTGCTTAAAACCTAATAAGGAGTCACATAATTTAATGAAATGTGATAAATAATAATGTGAAAGACATTAATTTGAAAAGGGTCCACAAACGTGGCTAAGCATGTGATATTAGTGACCAAAAATAGAGGAGATTTATATCTACCAAATAATCATTAATTTCAAGGGATATTGGCATCTAATATCACGAAACTTTTAAAAAGTTGGGTTTTTCCCACAAACTTTAAAATTGACAAATAATATCACAAACTTTACCCCGTGTTTGTTTTTTCCCACGAATGAAAAAATTCATGTTATTTTAATAGATTGAAGAAAATTTTGGAGGGTGTGCTTCAAGAAAAACTATCTTCAAAAATTGAAAAACTTGAAACTTTCAAAATTGTTGTCGAGAAATTACGAAAAAAAAATCGGTATCATAATATTATTTGTGGGAAAAAACAAACACGGGGTAAAGTTCGTGATATTATTTGCCAATTTTAAAGTTCGTGGGAAAAACACAACTTTTTGAAAATTTCGTGATATTGGATGCCAATATCCCTAATTTCAATATCTATTTGATTAGAATGCAAAGCTTAAATTTCTATGCTTTTATCAACTCGACAAATAGGATCCTTGACTACAATACATGGAAGTCAAGAGCTTTAACTCAAGATTTTTCAAACTTTGCATTTTCCATTTCTTTAGATCTTGTTAGATTTTTCAAGAATGTAATTACCAAGTAATATAGTTCTAACATTTTTTGTGAATTGTATAAATTAGGTTGGATACAAGTAGATGAATTTTCTAAATACTATTTGCAATTATGAAATAGTCTATAATTAATAGCGGATCTAGAACATATAGAAATCTGCCAATTCAATGGTAAATTGAATACGTGGGGCAACTCGATGGGACTTATAAGTCTATCGCCGACATTTGGAGCTCCTCTCATTCCATGTTGCAGCAGTACCACCCCAATCTTTCGGACATAAAGTGCACTTTGATTTCGTTTGTCGCATCGCGACGTCGCCTCAGCCTTGCGATATTGGAGACGACCTTCTTTACTGTATCTGATCTCACAAGGTTCGAAGTTCGAATCAGCATTGTCTCCAACTCAAGATTTTTTCTCACATTGACGTGATCAACGATAATCATTGAAATTAAATACTGTTGAGCTCTTGAAGTTGGACTTCCTCGGGTTCAAAGAATTGGACCAGTATGTAAATATAATAAAAATTATTCTTTGAGTTATTACTATTTGCTAAGTTTCAAATATGGAGAAGAATACGAGTATTTATAATATTAATTAATATAACCGCCATATTTGACTACATTTCAATTCTAGTAGTTCTATATCTTGTAACGATAAATTAATTAATTTAACCCTCATTCAATATTATTTCTAAGATATGCATTCCAATCACTATTTTGCTTAAGATTTATGCTCCACATTATTTATCACGCAATCTTAGCATAGAGCACCATTTTTGTTTAATTTATATTAGAATTATTTGTTTATATATTTAATTTAATTTTAATATCTTAAAAATTATTTATATTATTAGTTTACAGATAATATAAAAACAAAAATTAGATTTGTCCAATTTATTTGCAATTTTAATAAATAAAAATTAATTACAATTTTTAAATTTAATGACTTTTATAAAACTAATGACATTAATTTAATTTTCAATTTGTTAAAATCACCATTTTTCGTAGTCTATATTAATTTAATGTATTTTGTCTATTACGTTTATTTAAATTATACTTCATTTTGTTAAAATTACCATTTTTGTTAAGACTTTAAAAATTATTAACATTATTATTTTACATATAATATAAAAACTAAAATTTCATTTGTCCATTTTTCTATAATTTTAAATAAATGATGTACTATATGAGTAATGAGTTGGAGATAACTTTCAAAATACTTTTATTTTTATGGGACATTTTTATTTTTATGGGACAGATGAAAATGAAAAAGTGCTCATATTTTATGGGACGGGGAGTATATAAAAATACAAAAATCTATGAATCATATGAATGTATTAAAATAGCATTATCACCGGATCGAATAGGATTAAATTTTACTCTATTTAATTGAACAAATAAATTCCGACATTTAATTCAATTCGCTCCAAACATTTCGGCAGCAGCCCATCCCTCATGACTCATGGCATATTTGGTAGACCACAGACACCCCTTGTTTTTCTATTAAAATTGTATCCTTTTCTTTTATCCTATAAACAAAAGTTACGATGAACTTGATTTTTTTTTATAAGTAAAAATGCTCAAGTCACAACAATGACGAACATATACTAACATCATGAAAAAAATAGCGAACAAAGACTACCACTAACAAGAAGTGAAAGTTGAACACAATATATAAAGACAAAATGCTACTAACACCAAATTCCTCGAGTCATGTAATGTACGGAATTATCCGGTATCTATATTTCCATTAGACTAACACATCACACGTTATGTAATACTATATACCATGCCGAATCTTTTACACCTATGTTTGTGTTTATGAACCACACCGTATATATTATACAAACATAATTATGTTACATTACGTTCGTTATTACACTAGCGGTAACACACGTGATTATTTTACAATCAAAGTAATTAAATACTCTCTTCGTCCCACGGTTACACAAAAGCAAAACTTTTTTTACACAAATAAAGATTAATAAACACAAAATGGTAAGTATAGAGTCGAACCAGTGAAGTTTTCTAGGCTTTTGTGTGTCATCTCATGACCTAAACTTGTCGTACACACACACCATTACACATATTTTTCGTATCTTCTTCCAACTTATCACTCTTACCCTTGTCTTTACATCAATAAAGCCAGGCTAACCTATGAATTTAATCATGCCAAAACTGAGTAAAATGAATAAGTTTGACCACAATAATTGAGGCATGTAGTAAAGCAAAGAAAAAAATTAAAAAATGTAAAAGAAAAAGATGGTGATGACCTCTTTTTTCCATTAAAGTTGGAATGAAAGCTTGTTCAACCCAATTTCATTCTAACCAGTTCTTGAAAGAAATCAAAACTGTAGCACGTGGGTAGCAAAGTTAGAGGAGGAAAACAACACATAAATGCAAACGACAATGAATGACATAGCTCAAAATTGCATTAAAAATTTAGCCAGTTAGAGCATCAACACACCCACACATGTGATAATCAATACATCATTGTTCTTCTCTTTCTGTTTTCTAGTAAGGTGTGGGAAGAGGATGACTGGATAGTGTTACAACAGTTGCATAGTAATGTCAATCGATGAAAGATAAATGAACTAGATTAGGATATTGGGCTTTAATATTACTGTTGGACTTTAAATAATTGATGCCACAAAAGATGCAAGCCCATGGGCCCGAAGTTTATGGTGCAACTAATATGTATTGCCTCCGTTCCATAGTAGTGAAAGTATTTTCTTTCATTACGGAGATTAAGAAAAATGTGTGTAAATTAAATAAAGAAATAATCAAGTAAAGTAGGAAAGATGAAAAAGTAAAGAGAATAAAGTAACGGAGAGGGAAAGTAAGACCGAGAGGGCACTTGCTCGTGGTAATGGCGAAATCACGAAGGAGTCATTATAGTATCTTTCTAAACTCACTCTTTCTCATTTCTTAGACATGAGATTTTGGGAAAGAATAGGAAAAGTTAGAATCACGGTGTAGAACAACGAGATGAGATACATGTCGTCACGTTTCACATGTGAAATATATTTTCCAATTGGCATTGGGACAAATGCACAACAAAGATTTTAGCTGCAAAAGACCATGCACAAGTACAAGCCCAAGCAAGAAACATCAAATCAACAATTTAAGAGCATCCACGACCAATTAACCACGGCCCGGATTCAGGCCCCAAGTCCCCTCCACGTCATCATTTCTCTAAATTTGAGTCCCAGACCACAACCCCTCTAACCCTGCAGGCCCCATCCCAGGCCACAACTATTAAATTGCACTATTCACAATTTACAACCTACTTCACGCGTGAAATAAAAAATGCCGAACATATTCAAACACGGAAAAGTTGTTCTTCATTCGGAAATTGAAAATTTCAACATAGAAATTAAAAAAAAAAAAAACCATTAAAACATAACGTCAATGCTGGAAAATGTTGGTGCGCGTCCAAATTTTATAGTTTGAGAGAGAGAGAAATGAAGTTGAATATATATGAAAATGGATGGAGTGGTATTTATAGATAAATTTTCGAATTATTTTTTTTTTTTTTGAATTTGCGGCCCGGTCCGGCCTGAACACCATCTAACGCTGGGCCGGACCGCATCGTGTTGCGTCCCGGTACGATTAACCCTGAGCCGGGACGACGGACCTCGGGTGCGGCCCCGGGACGCGACTGTGTCACCGGGACCGTCCCAGGCTGGAAATTGGGGTGGTTTAACGCTGGGGGCCGCGCGCCGGTACCCAAGTGCGGTCCGACCCGAGGTGTTATGGATGCTCTAACTCTACCAAAGTTACAAATGGGACTTATATGTAAAAAAGAATAGGTAAAACATATGTGAATTATAAAGGTTTAACACTTAGTAGATAACTAAAGTAAAATTATTATTTGACGTGACATTTATTATTTGACGTGACATTTACACTGAATAGGTTTGAGTTTAATGTATATAGTTGGAGATATTCTTATTATGATCATTATAAGAATCGATTTTACTCTCACGGATAAAACTTGATGTGATTTACCTAAAAAGGAGCCACATAATTTATTTGGGCGCAACAAATACTAATGTGAAAATAGCGTAGACATTAATTTGAAATGGGTCCACGAAACGTGGTTAAGCATGTGATATTTTAGAGGACGATTGACCAAAAATGGTAGACATTCATTATAATGCGGGTATATTGAAAGTTTCAAAGTATGCATTTTTAACTGTCAAAACCGGCCAATGCATCTGCCTAGCAAGTTACTAACGGCTCAATTGTAACGGGCCTGGCCGCGAACCAGAGAAAATTTAAGATTAAATGATCGATGTTGTCTAATCGTTTGAGGTATTTATTGGAATATATTTGCTCTTTTACAATTGCCATTATCATTGTATTATTCTTGAGGTGTAGTTAAGTGGCACGAGACTCGTCTATCTTTAATTAAATGGTCTATGGATCAATACATGCCTTTGGATATGGAGCACCCTTAAATCCTTAGACCAATTGTTCCACCTATTGAAGTGCCTACAAATCAGCAATATGAATAGTCACTTGCCCCGCTATGAGTAGTTATCAAAAAAGAAAAAAGAATATCAACATGGCAACTATAATTACATGCTGATTGAGTAATTGATAATGTAATTTTTGGATAATTACAATGTAATTTGAATATTGACATGTAACTATCCTTGCCATCACAATGTAAGATAAAACAGAGGGCAACGATCTTTTATTAATATTCTTTTAATTATAAAAGGCCCTTTTCTATTTTTATGAGTGACACTATTTTATTTCACCACTATTTACTATGTTAATTATATCTATTGGATATATAGAAATTTAATATAAAGAACTTATCATAAACAGATACTCCCTCCGTCCCGGATAATTCGTCTCAGTTTTCCATTTCGGTCCGTCCCACATAATTTGTCCCATTTCACTTTTACCATTTTTGGTAGTGGACCTCATATTCCACTAACTCATTTCTACTCACATTTTATTATAAAACTAATATATAAAGGTATGACCCACATCCCACTAACTTTTTCAACCTACTTTTCATTACAATTCTTAAAACTCATGCCCGGTCAAAATGACCCGATTTATCCAGGACGGAGGGAGTAGAAACTAATTTTAATAGATAACCTGAAATAGAAATTCATGACTTATTTTTATGTACAGAGGTAATAAAACACTAGTACTACTACCAATTCATGACTTGTTTTAATGGACAGAGGTAATAAAAAAATAGTACTCTCTCCGTCCCACAAAAGATGTCACACTTGTGGGAGGGTACATGATTTTAGGAGGTTTTGTTTTGTGTATTAAATAGAGAGAGAAAATATAATTTTTATATTCATGTGAGAGAGAACTTTTTCCAATAAAGGAAAATATGACATCTTTTGTTGGACAAACTAAAAAGGAAAGTGTGACATCTTTTATGGGACAGAGAGAGTACTACTGTATCTTTCTCTCGTCAATATATAATGATTGAACCAGAAATTTTTAGTTATACATTTCATCTTCCTTCTTCTCTGTTCAGTGGGATTCCAACTCAGGGCAGATAACATCAAAGACTCAACTGATAAAATTGGCAAAGTCCAATTCGGTTCAAAAAGTTCAGCAAAATTTGCATAATCCAACAAAATATGTGAAAGCAGTTGCATCTACAACATGAAAGGATAGCTTACTTGTGATGATGGTGGTGGTGGTGACATTTGTCTTTACAGACAATTTTTTCTACAAAAATCTATAGCTATATTTTACAAAAGAAACCACTTTCCACATATGGTATGATCTCCAAATCAGCATAAAAAAAATCTGAAAGCTTGACTAAATGGGAAGTGGGAACCTAAACAACAATTAAATTGTCTCGGAGATAAAACATCTAAATCTCTTGAAGAAAATGAGGCATTTATCCGGCCTGTAAGTTTCTTCACAGCCCGCTAACTGTTCCCGAAGCTCAAACCAAACGGTTGAGAATGAGCAGACACTTACGCAACTGGTCTCTTGATACAGACGTTCTTGGATCCGTTAGCATGGCCTGGAGTTGAGAGCATAGCAGCTCGCCCTTTTGATCGTCTGCTGTTGATTCGGCAATTAGTTGAAGCACTGTACAAAGTTGGTCAGGAGGGCTAGGTGATTTAGGTGGAACTGGAGGAACGAGAAAAGGGTGTTGGAGTAGTTGAGGGATCCTCCAACGCTCATTCCGGTCCCATGCAAGACATTTCTTCATAAGATCCAGAAGCCATGGGTTTGGGAGAGGTTCGTACTTGATCTCGTGATTTGGGTCAGTGATGGCTTTGAATTTCTTCCAGAAAGTTTCGTATTCCGCAAAAGGCGTTCGCCCATAGACCATTTGGTAGAGGATACAACCCAGGGACCAGATATCCGAAGAACGGCCGCATTTTATTGTGTTTCCATTAGCATCTGTCTCATTACACATATATGCTTCAGGAGACATGTAACTTAGGGTCCCGACCTGCAATGTGGTATAATCTTAGGAAATGAAGAAGCATAGACGAAACACAAATGTTAACGCATAAATGTTAATAGCCAGACTGAAGACTCAAAAGTTCATATTGGATTTAAAGATATTTGTTTTCCAATGCTCAAACTACTTTTAGAAGGTAACTAGCATCTCAAGTATATATACAGTTTTAAAATAACAGAAGTAAACCTGCGAGTCCCGTTGAATGTTAGTTGTGTCACTCATTATAGCCTTGGCGATCCCAAAATCTATTAGTTTCAAGGAACCTCTCACCAGAAGAAAATTAGCTGGCTTTAGATCAGAATGCACGATGCGTTCCTCGTGAATGGTGTTTACTGCTTGAAGTATTTGCTGCACCATGCTATGCAAATTGAGATGTTTATATAATTATATCTTGCTCTAATGTTTGACAATGGCCAGTTTCTTGAGCAAGTATAGAGGAAATGAAGCAAATAAGTGAATGGCTTTCGTGACTGACCTGCCAATAAAATCGGAGCCAGTTCTCATCTATGGTTGCATTAGAACCATCCAGTTCCTTCCATTTCTGAGCTAGCATGTGAGCTAAATCAATTTCTCCATGTTCAAGTACCATGTATACGAACCCATCATCTCTAACCCTGCGTTCCTTATTACTCATTGAACCTTGCATCACTTCCCTTAGTAAAGTTTTATCTGTCACCTAAAAATTACAAATAGATATAAGTCTGTAAGTTGTACATGTGATAGTAGGTCACGATAAAGAAGTAGCATGAAAAAGAAAAGAACATGCACAAACTTTTCACAAGTACCATCACTTAACACACAGCAAATGCTTTCCTTCTTGCAGGACATTTTATGTCTAAAACAGGACCTTTTATTAGCGTTTTATGTTTCTCAAATCAACTTTGTCACCAATTTGATTAGAAATCTTAGCAAACATGTACCCTCAGGAGTCCATTTTACTGAAACAAATTATCATCTGCATTCATGTAGACTTATTTTGCATACCGATGTATTTTGGCATATTATTTACAGTGAGTTAACTTGTTGATCAGTTAATGCCGCTTCAGTCATGATACAAAGCTTGTTCCATACATTTACAGCAGATCACTTGTAGGTTACATAGGAAAAAATTTGCTGCTTCCAATATGGTGTAACACCTATGACCTCACCGAGGTCAAACTTATTTGGGAGAGTGAAGAACAATGGTTATTCTCTTATTCTTGCTACAGAAGCACTTGTTTCGTACTTGACTTTTATACATGAATTTATCAATATTTTGTAACTAACCAAGTGGATTGAGGAGCCGTTACAGACTTACAGCTAATAGGCAAAATCATCAAAGTAAGCAAGACAGCAGATGAAATTTTTTGTTAAAAAACTTAAAATCTAATTAGATATACAGTTTGTTTTAAAGTTATCTTTCACAACAAACCAAACAAGGAGAACCATAGGAACATAACTAGTCAAGGGTATTTTAATCAATCTAATTTTCAGCATGCAAAAATGCTCCGAAGTGTAAATTTATAGTTGATATTTTAATATTTTAATAATGCACTGTAGTCTGTAGCTTACAAGTTCCGAGTAGTATAGATATTCATAGCTACTTAGCTAGTATCTGAGAGAGATAGTACCTCATAATCAACCAGGTTAATAATGTTGTTCTTTCCCCTCAGTTTGTCTAAGTACTCTATTTCTTGGCAGAATCCAAATGCAGTGGCATAGTCACGGCCTTTAAGTTTTATCTTCTTCAAGGCATATATTGTGCAATCTGATGATATAACTTTATGGACCTCACTACTTCCACCACTACCTATCTTGCCAAGTCTTTGATAGAGCTTCCCATTGACTTTGAAATATAAGTCAGGATCATAACCCTTCTTACGAGAAGTTGATGTTGCTTTACCAGTGGCACCACTTTCTAGTTTCTCTGACTTGGAATTTTCCAGTTTCATATCTGATGGAGGTACGTCAGATGGTGGAAGTTGAGATTTTACACTGGGAACGTCTCCCTTGACTGGATTGCTGTTGTCTACTAGAGAAGAATCTTTAGTAATACTATAATTATGCGGCAAACTAGTCTGCAGCTCCTTACATGGATCAGAAGATTTATTGACTTCCATCTCTGTTGCAAGAGCAGAGCAGATAGCTTGTGAGGTCACAGCTGACTGAGGAGCAGATTCTCCAGTTCCACCAGTACTCTTGGATAAAGAACATGATGGCTGGACTGTGTTCATTTTCCCTTCAGCTTCTTCAGCTGGACCAGTGCCCAATCGAGCACCGCCTGCTTGAGATTGTGAGCAATAAGTTGTTGAATTAATCATAGGAGCAGAGCTTGAGTTCATAAGCGTTGAAGTAACACAAGAAGATCCAACCGCTGAAGACTGTGTCATGGCATTATTCAAATCATTCTGCAAAAAGTTTCCAAACTGGTGGAGCTGATCATGAGCACCCATTGTCCTTCCAGTCAACACAGAAGTAATACCTCCCTCAGACCTAAGACTGTTTTCCATTTCCATACCTTGAAGATTATGATTTCTCCAGTCCTGATTGGCTGCAACTGATGTATCCACTTGATTATCCATAACCATCATCTTTTCTGTCAATGCAAGTGAATCCATATGAGACAACAAATCACCTGTTCCAGTGGCCATTTGATCATCGGCCCCTGCATAGACAATTTGCAGTATATGCTATAAATTGTGAACAGCTACTAACCCCTAGTTTTATCACACACACTACTTGACATCCATTTACATACTCAGTACTATTTTTTAGTTAGTTAATATAGACAGTTTACATCCATTTGATCTCATTGAAGCATTACATAACAAATAAGATTAAAAATTACCACAAGATGTGGCAATGGCATTGCTGGAAAAATGAACCTTCCTCTGAATTTCTTGTAGAGCATTCCCAGGTCCTGGTCCCAACAAAGCAACTGCATCATTGATCTGAGGCCTAGTAGGTCCATCTCTCTGGGTATTGAAAAGCTTCATATTTACATCATGTGCATCTACTGTGGTAACCCCTTCTGAAAGTGGAGTTATTGGAACATCATCATTATTGGAACATCGCAGTGACTGCATCCTCCGACTCTGCAGGATATCCCCTTTGCATTTTTCGGAATCCAATATTGATTGTGGTCTTATACTTGATTCCTTTGGAGTCTCTCGCTGAGGAACCACATTTCTTACCGGCTTATGCATCACAGCTGATTATCCATGCAAAGAAATCCAACACAAACCATTAAAGCTAAACTGACATTGCACTAAAAACTTCTACTCTAAATTCAAATGCAGTATACCAGTAACTAAATCCAAATTAAGTGCCACCGGTCATCAACTAAAGATTGATAAATCACTACCTACAGCAGCATGCAAATCATCAAGCTAGTTTGAAGCAAAATTAGAACTTTCACTACCTACATCCACAGTTAAAGCATGAAGTAGAACACATTAAAGATCGTATCTCCGCAAAAGAAAATCTAATGAGCTATACTTTTTAACACAATGCATAATCCCAATTTTGTTCACAAACTCTTCCATCTTCGATTCCTAATTTCTCTTAATTCGCGTTTCCCCAATTCAATTCGAGCCACACGAGATAATCAGGAGTGATGCTTAAAATACCATTGCCCTAGCCACACAAATTAGCACCAATACACTATACCTATTGGACGGTGTCGTTTGAAGGCGGCTTGCATATCGCGCACGAAGCCGGGAGTGGGCCGCGACGAGGATGAGGACGACGACGTCGAGTTGCTGGTGGAGCTGAGGCTAATCGGACGGCGCTGCTCCGGCTCCCCTTCCATCGATCAATCGATCAAGCATTTCCGATTCTCCACGAATACTTGCCGAGAAAACCACATTCACGGAGAAGCATCCATCAAAGAACTGTTCACTCTCTGTGAGAGAAGAGGATTTTGAAATCGCAAAATGGCGCTCTCTGCTTTTTCTCTGTTTTATTTTAATTTTAATTTCCCTTTCACTTTGGTATATATTTATTGGGCTGTTGAGCTCTAAATAGGCGCAGGCCCAAACTATTTCGGCCTACTTAAATTGGGCTATATATAAATCAAGGCCCAAATAGCCATCAAATATATTCAGAGGGTTTTCTACTTTTCTTCGTCTTCGTTTTCTGACATTTGGAGCTCACCGTGTGCTAAAATACGCCGGGTGCGTACTTCCCTACTCTATTTTCAATTAAGTTTTTGCTTTTTAATACTTTTATGCTGGCAATTCTATTACTTAGGAGAATCAATTTTGGATGTGAAGCATTTTGGGAATTTCCCCCTTTTTTTAGTTTAAATTATGAGGCTGTGGATTGGAATATTGGATGATGCTTTGATTCAATTACCTTTTTATTGTGTTTTATGCTGCTTTATGTAGATGCTTTTACTATTGATTTGAAAAAGTGTTTTATATGTGTGTTGGTTATGTTTTTATAGAAATAATGAGCAAAAAACTGTGTGATTTGTGTAATTAATTTTATAATTTGATGATTTGTATTGCTGAAGAATTATTTGAATTAGTAGAAGTGATGGTTGAAGTTTGAAATTAGGTGTTGTTGAGTGAGTGAAGCCCGAAAGCCAGCAAGAATGAGGCTCCTGACTCATAACATGTTGTCATCGAACATCAAAGGCGTGACGAACGGATTCCCCCTTGGGATTGAGGTGGAGAAAACGGAGGAGAAGGAGGTGGAGATGAACGCGGACTTCCTCCGGAACATGTTTGCCAAGGTGGAGTGGAAGGCGCTTGTGGAGGCTGCGAAGACGTTGGGGTATACTGAGCTACCCGAGAATGTTGAGCCCTCCATGCTCGACTCGGATGAGTTTCTGCGGAGGTTCCACCATGCCCTCCTCGAGCTCCACCTTGAGGAGGGCGCGTTGGTTTGCCCTGAGACTGGCCGGAAGTTCCCTGTCAACAAAGGGATCCCGAATATGCTGCTTCATGAAGATGAGGTTTGATTGTTGCCTTTAGTCGAATGTGTGCCCTTGTGCGGCCGTGTTTAGGGTTATATATCTGTGGATGTTAGGATCTAAGGGGATGTAGAATTGTAGAAACATGACATGTGGCTTGAATGGTTTTGTGCTTGTTGAGAAATTTTAAATGAGTTTTTGTTAGTCAGCTTGCTTGATGAGGAAAGTAAGACGCTTCACCTCCAATCAATAGGTCGAGATTCAAGTCATCATCACGGCTATGAGATAGATGAGGAATCATTTTTTATTAGTACCTTTTTCTTTGTTGATTAGTTGATTTATGAGAATACTCTTTGTTTGTTTAGCTGAAGGGATGTGAGTTTTGATGAATCTGAGTTTTGCTAGTCCTTGATATAACTGACTTGGGAAGGGAAAATGTCAAAATCTTGAACTGATAAAAAAAACTATGAGATTGCAACTATGATTTACTTTCCTTTCTCCAAAATCTTTATAATACAGAGTTCAATACCATTGTTCCTCTATTTCACCACAATTTGAAACATAGCTTATGGTTTGCTTTAGAGGTAGTAGAAGTAGTTGGAGTATTGTGAGCGGAGAAAAGATCTCACCTTAATAAGAATTAATGTATTGTGAATGATTAAAATGGTGGACTATGGGGTAGAAATTGGTAAATAGGTTGTTATATAAGAGTAACGTGTTGTGCATAATCGCGTATATAAATGGAAATGAACTCATTTTTGCGTACTTTTTTTGTAATAGAACATTTTTAATCAATAGCCATATCTATCTAGCGAAAAAAAACAACATGATACATAGTAGATTTATGCATTGTAATCAGTTTAATAAGAAAAACTTAAGAAGATTACTCATCTCTAAACTACTTTTACACCAGAATATCTCTAAATTGAAGTCTAAATTTCTAATAATTAAGTACCCAATCCATTCCTCATATTCTGTTGTTACGAGTACTATGTTGTATACTACTAGTATCTAAGAACATGGAATCAAATATATTGAGCTAATAAAAGTACAAGACTATATTCATATCATATGGTGCTTTAATGTGATTTTGAGGCATAATGAGTCAAATCAGCTATCTAATTCAAAGTATCATTAAATATGAAGTGGTTAGTGCGTTTCTTGATTTTAAACAATGCTCTTAGATCTAGATATTCTAAGTACCTTTTGTTTAAAGTTTCAACTTTCAGCCAAATTACGACATATAGGAGTATAAGCTTTGGAAAGTTAGAATTTGAAATGTTTTTGTCTATAATTTTGCCATGTGTTGTAGACAAAAACTAGAGATTCATTCAATGACCATACGTCCCAAAGTAATCAAATCGCATTCCCTTTCATCGAATTTATATAAAACAAGAAACACTCCCCTCCTTTCATCGCAATCTCTCGCGGTTAATACTCAAATATAATACCAGTTTTGAGCTGCCCCCGTCTGCGATCATTCCCTCCATTGTTGCCCTCGAGAGTCTTCCCTCCACCGCCCAACGTTCTCGAGAATATGTAACGAAATGTTATCGAGTTTGACATCGGCCAAGTGAATTTGGAATGAACTTGATTTTTAAATGCTAAGAATAGATCATTTCTGTGCGCTCTTACAAGTTACTAGGAGTAGTATTTTATCCATCTTCTGTTAGAAGTCATATGTTGTTACTTTAGGGTGATTCCTAATAAAGCTGTCATTCTATTTTTGTATATTTGAAACTCACATTTTATTAACTCAGTTCTGATTTCATTGAACTCGCCCCAATATGATTTAAGAATTGAAAACCATAATTAGCTCATAATCAAATAATTTTGTCTTTGGCAGTGACAGTTAATTTTAGGATATTCTATTGATTATAGGAAGTGGGAGATTCACTCCACATCAGTCAACTAATTATTATTTAATAATTTACACACGCTCTCTTTGTCAGTTAGTTCAGGATTGTCACCCAGTGTTCTCCATTACCATCCTTTATTATTTAATAATTTACACACGCTCTCTTGGTGATAAGGTTAGAGATGCCCAAGGTTTTCGGTTCCGGCGGTTAACCGCGAAACCGGAACCGCCGGTTCCGGTTCGGAACCGGAACCGTGACAATAATCTTGAACCGGAACCGTGATAATTTGAACCGGATAAGGTGCTACGTGAGGTGCAGGGTGAGAACACCGCGGCTGCGATCTTGAATAAACTTGACGAAGTTTATTTGGCCAAATCCTTGGCCAATCGCCTCTATATGAAAAGGAGGCTCTATTCATACTGCTTTGCCGAAGATAAGTTGATTATCGAGCAGATGGAAGAGTTTAGCAAATCTATTGATGATCTTGAAGCGATAGATGTCAAGATCAGCGACGAGGACAAAGCCATACTAGTACTCAACGCGTTGCCAAGTTCTTATGATCAAATGAGGGATGCGATCCTCTATGGGCGAGATAAGCCGATCTCTTTGGCTGAAGCTCAAGCCGCTTTAATGGCTAAGGAGTTATAGAAGGGAGCGACAAGGCGACCAGATCCTCAGGCTGAGTCTCTCAACATAAAGAAGTTCAATAAGAAGAGATTCAAAAAGAAGTTTGATGAGCCGAAGCCTGATCCAAATGCAGCCAAGGAGATTCGATCTTGTCACTGGTGTAAGAAACCAGGACATTTAAAGAAGGATTGTTTCGCTTGGAAGTGTAAGCAAGCTACGGAGAGCCAACTCAGCAGCAATGTCATCAGTAGTGATGGTGATGAGCCCTCTGAGGTAATGAATGTCATGGATAGATAGCAGGGGATTTCTTGGATCATGGACTCCGGATGCTCTTTTCATATGTGCCCTAATGAAGATTGGTTTCAAGATCTTAGAAAATGTGAGGGATCTGTTTTACTTAGTAACAATGTTTCTTGCAACATCAAAGGAATTGGTAGCATCAAGATGAGAATGTTTGATGGCTCTGTGAGGATTCTTTCTGATGTTAGACTTATTCCAGATGTCAAAAGGAATCTGATCTCCCTTGGAACTCTTGAGAGGAAATGTTATTTGTTCACATCAGAGAATGGGGAAATGAGAGTTTGTGTAAAGACTCAAAGGTGAAGATGCTTGCTCATAGAATGGGCAGCCTCTACTATCTTCAAGCAACTGTGATAACTGGAGAGGCTAATGTGGCAATTAGCTCTGATCTCAGAAGCTGGCACTTGAGATTGGGCCATGCAGCTGAGGGATCTCTGAAAGCTCTCATCAAGAAAGGAGCCATTGATGCAAATCCAGATGACAGGCTCCAACCTTGTGAGGATTGCTTGCTAGGGAAGGCCAAGAAACTCTCATTTCCTACTGGTAAGCACACCTCAAATGCTCCTCTTGATTATATTCATTCAGACCTTTGGGGCCCTGCTCCAGTGAATATGTGGGTGGTGGAAAGTACTATATGTCTATTATAGATGACTACTCTAGGAAAGTGTGGGTGTATGTGCTAAAGGAGAAGTCTGATGCTTTTGGTACTTTCAAGACTTGGTGTAATGAAATGCAAACTAAGAAGGGGAAGTCACCAAAGATTCTTAGAACTGACAATGGCCTTGAGTATCTCTCAAGGGAATTTGATAGTTTTTGTGCTGAAAGGGGAATTAAAAGGCACAAAACTGTCCCTGTCAATCCACAACAAAATGGAATTGCAGAGCGTATGAATAGAACTCTGATGGAAAGGTGAGGTGTATGCTATCATCCTCTGGTCTAGAAAAGCACTTCTGGGGTGAGGCTGTTGCTACTGCAGCCTATTTGATAAACAAATGCCCATCCTCAGGGATAGATGGTGATGTTCCAGATGAGAGATGGTATGGAGGGAAGTCAGATTACATGGGCTTAAGGCCTTTTGGATGTAAGGCATATGCTCACAAGAAACAAGGAAAACTCAATGCTAGAGCTGAGAAGTGTGTCATGCTTGGCTATCCCAGAGGAGTTAAAGGTTATAGGCTCTGGTGCATTGAACCTAGCAACGGTAAGATTGTTCTGAGTAGGGATGTGGTTTTTATGGAAGATGAGATGCCACTCCTTGACAAGGCAGCTGCAGCTGACAGCAGCTGAGGGGATAGGACAATGGAAGCTCAGTTTGAGGTGGAGACTGATGGTGGTCAGCCAGAGATTGATACTGAGACAATGTGGGTTTTGAGGAGGTTCAGCAGCCAGAGATTGATACTGAGCAGGGGCCATCAACACCACAAAGCTATCGTTTGGCCAGAGACAGACCAAGGAGGCAAAATGTGCAGCCTCCAGCAAGGTTTTCTGACTATCACATGCTCTCTTATGTCTTACACATAGCTGAGGAACTAGAATTCTCAGAGCCTGTATCCTATGAAGAAGCTATGAGAAGTCTAGAGAGAGAGCATTGGATTCAAGCTATGAAAGAAGAGCTGCAGTCTCTGATCAACAACAAAACTCGGATCCTGGTTGGCAGAGATGAGTCAAGAAAGGTCATTGGTTGCAAGTGGATTTTCAAGAAGAAAATAGAGTCAACTCAGGCTCAAACCATAAGATTCAAGGCAAGGCTGGTGGCAAAAGGTTTTAACCAAGTGGAAGGGATAGATTTTAATGAGGTTTTCTCACCAGTTGTGAAGCACAACTCCATAAGAATGCTATTGGTAGTGGCTGCTAAGAAGAATAGGGAGTTGCAGCAGCTGGATGTGAAGACAGCCTTTTTGAATAGGGATTTGGAAGAGACAATATACATGGCACAGCCTCAAGGCTTTGAAGTCCCTGGTTCAGAACAGAAAGTATGTTTGCTAAAGAAAAGCATATATGGCCTAAAACAGAGTAGTAGACAATGGTACTTGAAGTTTGGAGAAAGTCTGGCTAGATTGGGGTTTTGTAGGTCTCTTTATGACAATTTTGTATTCATGAAGAAGCAAGAAAGAAAGGCTCCTGTGTATCTACTGCTATACGTAGATGACATGCTCATATCAAGGTCAGATGCCAAGGAAATCAGTAAGATAAAAGCTCGGTTGATGGCAGTCTTCCAGATGAAAGATTTGGGAGTTGCAAAGAGAATTCTTGGCATGGACATTGTCAGGGATAGAGGCAGTAAGAGACTATGGCTATTTCAGACTGATTACATTCAGAAAATTTTGAAGAAGTTCAAAGTTGAGAACATGAAGAGCACAGCAACACCATTGGCAGTGCACTTCAAGCTTTCAAAGCAACAGAAGGCAGAAGGTGAGTTGGAGAGAAAGGAGTTGGAGCTAATCCCTTATTCCAATATAGTTGGGAGTATAATGTACCTTATGATTTGCACCAGACCAGACATAGCCCAGGCTATAAGTACTACAAGTAGATATATGTAAGATTTTGGGAGACAGCACTGGAATGCCTTGAAGTGGACTTAGAGGGGCTGATAAACTGGGAATTTTGTTCACTGGGGAAGGTGGAGGTGGAAATGAACCATTGGTTGGATTCTGTGACTCAGATTATGCGGCTAATCTTGATACAAGAAGGTCCCAAACAGGTTATGTGTTCACTTTGTTCGGTTCAGCTGTATGTTGGAAGTCAAATCTGCAAGATGTGGTAGCTCTATCAACAACAGAGGCCGAGTACATTGATCTTACATCAGCAGTGAAAGAAAGCAAGTGGCTCATGGGGTTGATTTCTGAGTTTGGAATTGAGCAAGGTGGAGTGACAGTTCATTGTGACAACAATGAAGCTTTATGTTTAGCCAGACGAACGCAACAAACATATAGATGTCAGGCTACACTTTGTAAGAGATGAAGTTGAAAGCGGCCAGGTTAAGGTTGTCAAGATTGACACAGCTCACAATCCAGCCAATATGCTCACTAAACCATTGAGCAAAGAAAAGTTCCAATACTGCTGCAGACTTGTGGGCTTGCATGCAATGGATTTCTGACTTCTGCTATGTCACCCACGGTGGAGATTGTTAGGCATGTGGGTGAGCATAAGCAATGAGGGTGCATGGAAGCTAGTGATGAGGGTGCATGCATGGGATACTTTAGAGTTTGTTTGTTAGTTAGAAAACTAGCCGTTAGAGGCAGTTTTCTCTTTGGTTGTAACAAACGAGTTGAATCATCATTCACTCGTCTTGAGCTTGTATATAGCAAATTAGGTGAGATCAAAGTGTGGTAGATTTGTAACAGAAACTCTCTCCTTCATCAATAATAGATCTCTCTCTTTACTTCGGTAAATCGTTGTGTTCTTCAAGATTTCTTCGTTAGATCTCAATTCAACTTCAACAGTCCTCGTCCTCTTCTTTCTTTGCGATGGCCCCCTCAGCCTCCCCCTTCAGAAGCATGCCGTTTAGGAAGCTCTCTGGCTGCTACGAGTGCCGGATGGTGGTCGATCCGGTTCTTGGCATGGCAAGAGATCCTTCGTTGAAGAACACCATATGTTCTTGCCCAAAATGTGGCAAGGTTTTCATGAAGGCTGAGAATTTGGAGCTTCACCAAGCTGTTAGGCATGCTGGTAATTTTTGTTTTATTTTAATTTTTAAGGCTTTTCATTTTTTTGGATTGTGATGTTGAGTTTGTTTTGTTTTTGTGTCGAGATTTTCAAATTTTGATTTTTTGGGTCAAAGTTGGGAGTGAGCATTTCAATGCCTTCTAGTAGTTCTTTACAATATAATGTGATTAATTAATTAATTGAAATTGGAACTTCTTCACAAATTATTATTTTAATTTAGTCCTTTCTTCCATGTTGCTTACTTCAAGTATTTTTTTAATATACAATTTTTGCTTAAAATTCTTCACCTATAATGCACGTGTAATTTACATTATATTCTCATAAAAATAAAATGGAATTGTATTGGGTTATTTTCACTTACTTGGTCTTCGAAGATAGGCTCATTATTGCACAATTTCTCATCCATTTCGCTTAATTCAAAATTCCATTAATGATTCTATTTATGTAAGTGTGCGTGTGCATGTGATGGGCTTTACAAGAATTAATGGCACAGAATTACAGAAAAAAACTATTTTTTAATATACTTTAATTTAATTTTGCCTATGTGATTTAATTTTGTTATAGGAGGGTATTTTTTGTACATGTTAATAAAAAAATAGTAATAAATTAATGTTCTTAGTTAACATTTAAACCTCTTTACATTTTCTCTCATTTCTACTTATTCTAGAGAAATAAATGATTTGATTCAAATAAATAAAAAATATAGTTCTAATAAAAATTATTCTTTCTCAAACTAACTAAATATTTTATTATATCACTAGCATTACTGATTTAAAAATCTTAATCAGTGTGTGAATTGGGAGCTGAAGATACAAGGAAAAACGTAGTGGAGATCATCATATTCCAATCAAGCTGGCTGAAGAAGCAGTCCCCAGTTTGCAAGATTGATCGCATATTAAAAGTCCAAAATACCCCCAAAACCATATCCAAATTTGTGGAGTATAGGACACCATCAAGGCCAAATCCACTCGCCTCCCCAAGAAACATCCCCGTTAGCAACGAGCTCCTCCGCTTCCACTGCGCCACCCTGATGTGCTCGCTCGGCCTCGACGGCTCCTCCAATTTGTGTAACTCCATCCCCTCGTGCACTATCTGCAGTATCATAAAAAACGGCTTCAAAGTCTCCTCAAAAGGTATTTTATTAGGTCAGTTTGGTCAAATTCTGGTCAATCTTATATAAAGTTTATAAATTATATTAAATTATGAAAGTTGTAATGTTATGCTATTTTTTCGTTCGTGTACAAGACAACGTCTTTTTAGTGGTGAATAGCGACAAATGTCGTATAATTGCGGCTAATTATATTGTTACTTTTTTTTGGAAAGGTATATTAACAACTACGACTAGTAGAAAAGCCCACGATAGTTGTAGGGTGGCGGCAGACGAGGGGAGGAGGGTGATGCTGGTTTGTAGGGTGATTGCCGCCCGGGAAAAGAAGAATCCGGAGGGGAATGTGGAGGACTATGACTGTAACATCCCGAATTTTCGAACCCTAACTTTAGAGCCTTAAAATTTATTATTAATGACGTGAGAGATGTGATTAATTTGATGGGTGAATTTATTGCATGAGTTTCTTTGACCGGGAAGTTTGAAAAGTCAAATTTGTTGATTAGGTGATGTGGCATGTGATTTATTAAATTATGAGGTGAATTATTTGTTTAAGGGTGAGTGAGAATATTAGAGAAAATTTCCATAAATACTAGCCACCTAATTCTTGTGATTTTCGAACCCCCTTGATTTTGGAGAAGGAATTCTATTTTTTTTCCGGATTTAATTTAATTCTTGGGATATTTATCCAAATTAAATCCAAAACCCAATTATTCCTTATTTCTATGAAAAAATCGACACCCCCTTATTTATTAGTGATTTTCGAAAATCACTATATTTGGGAAGGAAAAAATTATTTTATTTTATTTGATCCCTTAATTGATTTCCTTCCATACCTAGAATTCAAATATTCTACCAAATCTTTCCATACCTTAAGAGATCTTGCCATATCTTATTCTAGTGAATATTTAAAAATCCATTCCTTATGGGAAAACCATTTCACACGCCTATTCCTATTATTTTTGGGAGGATTTTTATTTTATTTTGCTCCGTGATATTTTATTCTACTCCGTAAAATATCCAAATTAAATCATATGCTAAAGAATAGCATGAAAATCGACATCCCCTTATTTCTCCACCAAAATCACGCCACTTCTCCTCCCCAAATCTTCTCAAATATTTAATTTATTTTATTAAAGATATTATATTTGCACTCTATAAATCCATGAGAAAAATCCTACACTAGAAAACCAAAAATTGCGTCTTTCTCTCTACGCAATACATGCCATTTTATTTCTTCTTTTCTACTCCACAATATTTATTTTATATAACTGTGTAGAATCAAATCTTCCCAAATATTCTATTTAATTGCCTAAAGATCTTATTGAACTCTATATATATGGAGCCAAAAACCTAACCCTAGCCATAAAAAAATCGCCTACCACCCCTATCTCACGGTTCTCTCCCTCTCTTCATACTCTCTCAATTTTCTTCTATTTTCTCCATTAATCCTTCATCCTTTGAGAAGAATTTGAGTTTGAACATCAAGAATTTTTTAAGAACCAAGTCTCTACTTTGTTTCTACCGATCGTTTTTCTCTAGAAAGGTATTTTGTTTATACATGAGTTCTTCTTCTTCTTCTTCTTCTTCTTCTTCTTCTTCTTAATCGGTCTTCTTTAATCCTCATGCATCTAGTTTTGAGTGAACGTGGGATAAAAGGGAATATGGAACACATGCGTGTGAGTGTGTGCGTGCGTGTGTGTTGTGTGGTATGTACATGTTGGCAAAATACTCTTGTGTGGCATATGTTGATGTTAGATCTAGAATTGAGATGCAAATGAAAGTCATATGATGAACATGATCTTTGATTGGTAATATTAAGATAAATCGATGGGAAAAGGGAAAGCTTTGAGACATGCATGAGTTAGGAGTATGTAATGAATCTGATTTGTGATATGTGCCTATGTGATTAAAAAGGTGAAACCTTAGTTGCGAAGCTGGATAACAAAGGAAAGAACATACTTGAAACCGAAGCAAATCGAGGTGGACTTTATTCTTAAACTCCCTTTTATGTGCAAATTTATGAATGTGGAGAAATAAGGGTGGTTTNTCTTCTCAAATATTTAATTTATTTTATTAAAGATATTATATTTGCACTCTATAAATCCATGAGAAAAATCCTACACTAGAAAACCAAAAATTGCGTCTTTCTCTCTACGCAATACATGCCATTTTATTTCTTCTTTTCTACTCCACAATATTTATTTTATATAACTGTGTAGAATCAAATCTTCCCAAATATTCTATTTAATTGCCTAAAGATCTTATTGAACTCTATATATATGGAGCCAAAAACCTAACCCTAGCCATAAAAAAATCGCCTACCACCCCTATCTCACGGTTCTCTCCCTCTCTTCATACTCTCTCAATTTTCTTCTATTTTCTCCATTAATCCTTCATCCTTTGAGAAGAATTTGAGTTTGAACATCAAGAATTTTTTAAGAACCAAGTCTCTACTTTGTTTCTACCGATCGTTTTTCTCTAGAAAGGTATTTTGTTTATACATGAGTTCTTCTTCTTCTTCTTCTTCTTCTTCTTCTTCTTCTTAATCGGTCTTCTTTAATCCTCATGCATCTAGTTTTGAGTGAACGTGGGATAAAAGGGAATATGGAACACATGCGTGTGAGTGTGTGCGTGCGTGTGTGTTGTGTGGTATGTACATGTTGGCAAAATACTCTTGTGTGGCATATGTTGATGTTAGATCTAGAATTGAGATGCAAATGAAAGTCATATGATGAACATGATCTTTGATTGGTAATATTAAGATAAATCGATGGGAAAAGGGAAAGCTTTGAGACATGCATGAGTTAGGAGTATGTAATGAATCTGATTTGTGATATGTGCCTATGTGATTAAAAAGGTGAAACCTTAGTTGCGAAGCTGGATAACAAAGGAAAGAACATACTTGAAACCGAAGCAAATCGAGGTGGACTTTATTCTTAAACTCCCTTTTATGTGCAAATTTATGAATGTGGAGAAATAAGGGTGGTTTAACTGTTATGCCATGCCTATGTCTGTTTTGTTGTGATATTGTGCGCCTGATGCCCAGTTTGAGAGTTCGCTCCATTGGGCTATAGGGCTATAGATATGTTTAACGAATTCGGGTCTGAGTATGGGCCGCAAACCCTATCAGGCTGTGTACACGAGGGGATCGGGAGCCGTCCTTGCTAGTCGGCCGGTCTCGTGGGCGAAAAGTGTGGCCACACTTTCGTCGCACCATGGAATGATTGTGATTATTGAATTGTGAGGAAAAATGGGGAGTTATTTTGACTGGCCAGTCTATGGAAAATATATTTTGTGATACTCGTGATATTCTCTTATAACTTCTTAAAACTCGAGTTCACTTGGTAAGGGTGACATAACTTATAAAATGTTTTGGCAATGAGCTCACTGAGTATTTCAAAATACTCAGCCCTGCATGTGTTTTCCTTATGTGCAGGTTGAACGATGACGAGCGGTGGCGGGTGTTGAGCATGTTAATTAATTAAGATGGTTATTTTGAACTTCAAGCGTAGTTGTGTCTTCATACATAGCTATTCTTTCTCTTGGTCACTTTTCCGCTGAGTTTTTGATACACTTATGTTTATTTTGAATATTTTGCACTCTCCTTTCGGTTTAGAGGCCTTAGACTATCTTGTGGTTTTTATCTTGGAAACTATGTCATACTCTTGAGATTCTTGAACGTCATTTATTATACCTTCCTTTTTCTTATTCAAGTTTCTAGGGTAAGTTTGTTGTTTTAAATGCTCTGATAGTCTTTCTAATCTTTTGGTCAACACTCTTTAAATGAAACCCTAGCCCTTGTTCATTTCTTCGAGTCTGTTTGGTAGCAGTTGCCGCATTTATTGTACCCTAGGAGGACGGGCTGTTACAGTTGGTATCAGAGCCTCAGTTCTTTCCGCTCTGGACCCAAGAGTCCTTCAAATTCTTTTTCTTTCTTCCCTTGTAACCCTTTACTAATGTATTGAATACGGAAAGCTCAACACCGCAACTCATCCCGTTCAACCGTGAAGAAAGAGGTATGAAATATTACTATGACTTTTGGATGAACCTGTTTTACTTTTGAAAACTCCCAATGGAAAATATGTTGATTGTGAAAATAGAAAGCATGCCTTATGATGATTCCTAGGAGTTAGGAAATATTATGTGCTTGTGAAGCGATGCTTCTCGAATAATGACTTGTCGAATATGTATGAGAACTTGTGAAAATTGTGAAATGCGAGACGTGATTACGTGAGATTATTTTACAATGCTTGCAACACCTAGACCTGAATTACTTGTTACTTAGCATGACTTAGCTATACGATCACAGCGCTTATATCAACAATAGAGACGCGAAATGACTAGTATGAGACTTCAAGCTATGCTTGAAATTATCAAGTGCCTAAGAAGTAGGCTAGGACTTAGTTGTAAGAGGACGACCGCAATATCACTTTCCTGAGTGATAGAACCAATGAAAAATATATATAATTTTGAACTTTGGTGTATCCTTACAATGACGAGATCATCCCTAAGATCTAATAAAACTATGCACTCTTGCATACCATGCCAAAATGGCGATGCAACACGAATACGACGACGTTCATGACACATTAAGACCACGTGTATACCGACAATCGGAAATGACTATGCGACATGCGAGAAGAAGACTTTGAAGAAGCGACCATCCGAAAAAAAATAGTTATTAATTTCGACAATACGATGAATCTCAACTTGGAATCCACGGTTTCATAGAACGACATTGCCATGTTCAGGCTCGGGAAAAGTGTGCGAGGGAGTGCGACCTTCGTAGCTAGAATGAACAACTCTTCTTAGTCAACAGTACTTACTTGGACCCCAAGAAAATTTTTCGGAACCTCTCGATTAACAGTGAGCCCTTGTTTATCTAAGACCTTGTTTGACTCACAATTTGCAAGTGATGTCCATTATTTCTTTTCCTATATCGAGTCATGACTCACTTGGCTTGAAAATTTGGTGTTTGCCCTTGTAACCTTGGACATCTTGATTGAGTAGTCTTCTTTAATTCGTCATTCATAAGGACGATATTTGATTTTATGAGCCTCCGTCATTGAACTTCGTTTCCTAAAGTTGTTTGCAGTTATGACCTTTAGTATGATCACATCTCCAGACCTGTTTTCTTCAAATGATGGAATATTCTTCTTGGAATTTTGTTCACCTCTTCAGTTCGCCAGTTCTTTCTAGCAGAAGTGAAATTCTTTTAGCTCGGTTTCACTACATATATTGTTTCATACTCAATGATTTTTCTTTCTTCAACACCAAATTAAGGCTATCATGTTCTCTTCTTCCTTAACAGATCGATCGTATTAAATTTTTGAAAAAGTTCCATTCACTTTGAGTTGCCTTTAACAACCCGTGAATCCATTGATGTGATTTCTTTTTTTTCAATAACATAATGTCGTTGAACCATTATTAGTGTATATAAGGACTCGACGAAACGTGGAAGGAAAAGCGCGAATAACTGTCTTAGAAACGAAGATTCCCGACACGATACTATCTTTGTACCGTCATATACATGTCCACCCCATTTGCAACACCATTTGGAACCACACATACTTGTTAACCCTTTGTGACGATATCGAACGTGGCGGCATGAAGCGCTAAACGCGAGGCAAGCGACAATTGTGAATCTTCGAAATGCGAAAATATACGAACCCTTTGCCTTGGAAACGAAAATTCCATTTATTCTTGATATGATAGTACCTTCGCACCTCCATCATTCAACACCTACATATCCATCATACTCTCAGCGTCACTTGAAACCTTATACACTATTGACTTTTATTCTCGATCCTGGTGCTGGCGCTGCGCTTTCCCTTTTGTGGATGCCCAACCGATATCACGCACCTATGCGATACCACTATGCAAAGAATAAGGTTTTCCCCGTAGAGACCTACCAAGAGTTCGAATGGGACGGAAAGTCCTTTCTTTTGACCTACGTCACCAAATCCTATGACCGTTGGATGGATGCGTACGCGTATGGAGGAGTTATCATCACGCGGGGATCTCGAGACTTATCCACGGCCTGCCGACCCCTTGGAGCGAATGGACTGCCCAAGTTGCTATACCATTTACGTGGTTCAGTCCGCCCGAGTACAAGCCTCGAGGCGATATAGTTGGCCTATTAGGAGTACTGCTTCCAGCCATGGCCGCTGCAAAGGACGGACCGCCGCATAGTCCCCCACCGCACAAGTACCTGCCAAGCCAGGCCCGCCGATGGATGTATCGTTGTGATGAAGAGCCATATGTTGCTCGCGTTCCTAGGAAACCAAGACTTAGGACTCGTAAAACTAATCCTTTGACCATACATGGGAATATGGAAGAAATGTGTGCAATAACCCCTCCGCCCCCCACATTACGGTGAAACAAGCGAGGATGAGGAACCCTACAAGAAAGGGCGTGATGTGGACATGGAAGGCGCGGACGAGGACGAGGACCCCGAAGAGGACATGAACGACATCGACTAGGAGTGATAGTCGTAGGATACTTTGTTTTGTTTTCCCCCATGATACGATTGTTTTGCTCGACTTTTGCGTACCTTTTCTACATTTTGCCCTCTTTATTTTTTTTTTCCTTTGATACTAAGACCTCATTGAGGCAACATTTTAATTGATATGCCATGAAGAAATTTTTCCACCTTTTGCTATCTTGTGATGCAATGGATTTTATTGTCTTTTCATACCATTGTGAAATTTCTATCGCTACTTCATCATACCATCGCATGATGACACCCTACCGCGCAACCGTTTTCCAATGCCTTATTGCACCTTATGCTTCGCTACTTCATAGTACAGTTGTCTTTGTGACACTTACACTCTAATTCCTTTTGCCAAATAAGCAATGATTCTTTTTCCATCCTATGACGCAATTGATCCTCCAAATGTTAACACTTTGACACCGCTCTTTTGTTATCCACTTTGATATCTGGTGATGCGCGAACACCCCACCATTTCAATTTGATACGATTAACCCATGGACTCTGTTATTCAACTAAACCACATGATTGCAAATAACTCGTTTAATGCTTAGTCAGAATGCCGCCGAGACGCAATAACCGTGAACCGACACCTCAGCCCACCAATGAGGAAAGCGTGATGCAGTCAATCCCGCCACCACCACCTCCACGAGTAGATAGGGAAGTCGTAAAGCTATTCCTAGACCAAAAGCCTCCTACCTTCGACGGGATGGGTAAACCCGCAAGGGCTGAAACTTGGATACGCGCTTTGGAGCTCATCTTCAAGACCTTTGTGTGCAACGATGCGGAGAAGATGATCTACGTGACGCATCAACTGACCGGGTCCGCCGACTTTTGGTGGGATACTAAGTTAAAGAGCATGCCTCAGGATCGAGTGGACGGGATGACATGGGAGGACTTCAAGATCGATGTCTATGACAAGTACATACCCAAAAGCTACCGCAAGGCAAAGGCAGCCGAGTTTCACAACCTCACCCAGGCACGTATGTCCGTGACCGAATATGACCGCGCACTTTGTGACAGGACCCGCTATGCGCCGGAACAGACGGATACCGATGAGAAGCTGGCCGATAAGTTTCGTGAGGGCCTAAGGCACGAGATTAGGATGGCATTAGCAGTCCGTGGGACCCTTACGTACGCCGAGGCGCTAGCCCTCGCACTGGATGTTGAGGCAGTGATGCCCAAAGAGAGGAGCGCGAGAAACACTACGCTAGCACTACCCCCGCCACGCCCTAACCATGATAAGAGGAGATGGGACGAGAGTAGGACCCACTACGATAGCAAGCGATACCGCCCCACCCAGAACCGACCGCCGTACGGAGGAGGGCAGACTTCGTTCAACCCAAGGAGCGACCCCCGGGCTAGGCCACCCCAATGTAACGTTTGCGCCAAGTACCATTTTGGGGAATGTAGGGGACCAAACCCGACTAGGTGTTTCAACTGTGGAGGGAACGGTCACGTGTCTAGGGAGTGTCCGAGTAGGAATGCGGGAAACGGGGGAAGGCCAAACCATCAGGGATTTCGACAGCCGCCGAGAACGCCACCAGCGGGATCGGGAGCGAACCTGGATCAACCGCAGCGGCAACAACAACCTTTTCGTCCAAGGCCGCCTGCCCAAGCTAGAGCGTACGCCATGAGTCAGAAGCAGCCCAGGATTGAGCAAGGAAATCACGAGAGTGGAAATTTGGCAGGTATAGGCGAAATCTTCGATACCCCTATTGTTGTTTTGTTTGACACGGGCGCGTCACATTCTTTCATATCTGAGTTATGTGTGCATACCTTGAGCTTGCCTATTAAAGAATCTGAACATAGAATGATGGTGTCCTCACCAGTAGGACGGATAGTAGAGATTTCCCAAATTTGCTCGAACTTAGAAATTGCCCTAGGAGAACTTAAGATAGTTTCCCACGATCTGCACGTTATGGCAATGAGGGACTTCGATATAATCCTTGGAATGGAATGGTTGACCATAAACTTCGCGACGATTTGTTGTAAGGAGAGGCAGATATCCCTAGAAGCCCCGGAAAAAGAACCCATCGTATACCACGGAATCTCGATGAACCGGCGAACCGCTATCATCTCTGCGCTACAAGCCGCCACGATCAGATAAGTTAGCTAGGATCTACATACAAGAAATCGTGCGATTACATGGAGTCCCAGTGACAATTACGTCTGATCGTGACCCGAAGTTCACCTCAAAATTCTGGATTAGCCTACAACGCGAACTAGGAACCCGATTAAACTTTAGCACGACATTCCACCCACAGTCTGACGGACAATCTGAAAGAACGATTCAGACTCTCGAAGACATGCTAAGGGCCGTGGTGCTCGACCGAGGTGGAAGTTGGGAGACTGCACTACCTTTGAGCGAATTCGCTAACAACAACAGCTTTCAGGTAACGATCAACATGGCGCCGTACGAAGCACTATATGACAGAAAGTGTAGATCACCGCTATACTAGGATGAGGTTGGCGAACAAAGGGTACTCGGACCCGATGCCATTGAAGAGATGGTCGAAATCGTTCGACAAATCCACGCGAGAATGAAGGAAGCCAAGGACAGACAAAAGTCTTACGCTGACGTCCGACGAACCGACTTATAATTCCAAACCGGCGATAAAGTTTTCCTCAAGGTATCCCCACCGAAAGGGATAACACGTTTTGGGGTTAAAGGGAAACTGAAACCACGTTTTATCGGACCGTACGAAATTCTTGATGGAGTAGGACCCGTAGTTTATCGTTTAGCGCTGCCGCCCAGCCTTGGGAATGTGCACAACGATTTTCATGTGTCGCAGTTGCGAAAATACGTGTTGGATCCGAAGCATGTGATTCGCTACGAGGAAGTTGCCGTAAACCCGGACCTGGGCTACGAGGAGCAACCCCATGTGATCTTGGATCGGAAAATTCAAACTTCGAGAAATAAATCTACCGCCTTCGTGAAAATACAATGGAGAAACCACGGGCCCGAGGAAGCCACGTGGGAGCTTGAGGATAAGATGATGGAACTAATACTCGGAACTTTTCCCATAGAGGTACCAATTTCGGGACGAAATTTCTTTCAAGTGTGGTAGGATGTAACATCCCGAATTTTCGAACCCTAACTTTAGAGCCCTAAAATTTATTATTAATGACGTGGGAGATTTGATTATTTTGATGGGTGAATTTATTGCATGAGTTTCTTTGACCGAGAAGTTTGAAAAGTCAAATTTGTTGATTAGGTGATGTGGCATGTGATTTATTAAATTATGAGGTGAATTATTTGTTTAAGGGTGAGTGAGAATATTAGAGAAAATTTCCATAAATACTAGCCACCTAATTCTTGTGATTTTCGAACCCCCTTGATTTTGGAGAAGGAATTCTATTTTTTTTTCCGGATTTAATTTAATTCTTGGGATATTTATCCAAATTAAATCCAAAACCAAATTATTCCTTATTTCTATGAGAAAATCGACACCCCCTTATTTATTAGTGATTTTCGAAAATCACTATATTTGGGAAGGAAAAAATTATTTTATTTTATTTGATCCCTTAATTGATTTCCTTCCATACCTAGAATTCAAATATTCTACCAAATCTTTCCATACCTTAAGAGATCTTGCCATATCTTATTCTAGTGAATATTTAAAAATCCATTCCTTATGGGAAAACCATTTCACACGCCTATTCCTATTATTTTTGGGAGGATTTTTATTTTATTTTGCTTCGTGATATTTTATTCTACTCCGTAAAATATCCAAATTAAATCATATGCTAAAGAATAGCATGAAAATCGACATCCCCTTATTTCTCCACCAAAATCACGCCACTTCTCCTCCCCAAATCTTCTCAAATCTTTAATTTATTTTATTAAAGATATTATATTTGCACTCTATAAATCCATGAGAAAAATCCTACACTAGAAAACCAAAAATTGCGTCTTTCTCTTTACGCAATACACGCCATTTTATTTCTTCTTCTCTACTCCACAATATTTATTTTATATAATTGTGTAGAATCAAATCTTCCCAAATATTCTATTTAATTGCCTAAAGATCTTATTGAACTCTATATATATGGAGCCAAAAACCTAACCCTAGCCATCAAAAAATCGCCTACCACACCTATCTCACGGTTCTCTCCCTCCCTTCATACTCTCTCAATTTTCTTCTATTTTCTCCATTAATCCTTCATCCTTTGAGAAGTATTTGAGTGAACATCAAGAATTTTTGAAGAACCAAGTCTCTACTTTATTTCTACCGATCGTTTTTCTCTATAAAGGTATTTTGTTTATACATGAGTTCTTCTTCTTCTTCTTCTTCTTCTTCTTCTTCTTCTTCTTCTTCTTCTTCTAACCGATTAATCGGTCTTCTTGAACCCTCATGCATCTAGTTTTGAGTGAACGTGGGATAAAAGGGAATATGGAACACATGCGTGTGAGTATGTGTGTGCGTGTGTGTTGTGTGGTATGTACATGTTGGCAAAATACTCTTGTGTGGCATATATTGATGTTAGATCTAGAATTGAGATGCGAATGAAAGTCATATGATGAACATGATCTTTGATTGGTAATATTAAGATAAATCGATGGGAAAAGGGAAAGCGTTGAGACATGCATGAGTTAGGAGTATGTATTGAATCTGATTTGTGATATGTGCCTATGTGATTAAAAAAGTGAAACCTTAGTTGCGAAGCCGGATAACAAAGGAAAGAACATACTTGAAACCTAAGCAAATCGAGGTGGACTTTATTCTTAAACTCCCTTTTATGTGCAAATTTATGAATGTGGAGAAATAAGGGTGGTTTAACTGTTATGCCATGCCTATGTCTGTTTTGTTGTGATATTGTGCGCCGATGCCCAGTTTGAGAGTTCGCTCCATTGGGCTATAGGGCTATGGATATGTTTAACGAATTCGGGTCCGAGTATGGGCCGCAAACCCTATCAGGCTGTGTACACGAGGGGATCGGGAGCCGTCCTTGCTAGTCGGCCGGTCTCGTGGGCGAAAAGTGTGGCCACACTTTCGTCGCACCATGGAATGATTGTGATTATTGAATTGTTGAGGAAAAATGGGAGTTATTTTGACTGGTCAGTCTATGGAAAATATATTTTGTGATACTCGTGATATTCTCTTATAACTTCTTAAAACTCGAGTTCACTTGGTAAGGGTGACATAACTTATAAAATGTTTTGGCAATGAGCTCACTGAGTATTTCAAAATACTCAGCCCTGCATGTGATTTCCTTATGTGCAGGTTGAACGATGACGAGCGGTGGCGGGTGTTGAGCATGTTAATTAATTAAGATGGTTATTTTGAACTTCAAGCGTAGTTGTGTCTTCATACATAGCTATTCTTTCTCTTGGTCGCTTTTCCGCTGAGTTTTTGATACACTTATATTTATTTTGAATATTTTGCACTCTCCTTTCGGTTTAGAGGCCTTAGACTATCTTGTGGTTTTTATCTTGGAAACTATGTCTTACTCTTGAGATTCTTGAACGTCATTTATTATACCTTCTTTTTTCTTATTCAAGTTTCTAGGGTAAGTTTGTTGTTTTAAATGCTCTGATAATCTTTCTAATCTTTTGGTCAACACTTTTTAAATGAAACCCTAGCCCTTGTTAGTCCGTTTGGTAGCAGTTGCCGCATTTATTGTACTCTAGGAGGCCGGGCTGTTACAATGACTCCGTTGCCGGAGCCGCTGGGGCTTATTCGAATTTGGATGAATTGTATGTTTTTAATCCAAAGGCTATATTGCCATGTTTTGTTGTAATCTATAGAGATTTTTTATATATGTGGGTATCATAGATCATTTGCTTGATTTCCAACTATTCAATTAATTTTTTGTGCATATGTAATGATTTTGTAATTTTGGAATTATGGTTAAAGTAAACACTAATTTTATGCAAGTAAAGATTAGTCAACACGAAAAAGTGAAGCAAAGTGTCGAACCACTATCGAATGGTAATATATTCTCCGAACTAATTGTCTTGTCTTTACATCGAAAAAGCCAAACTAACACAAGAATTTATCATGCCAAAACTCAATAAAATGATTGAGTTTGATCACAATAACTAAGGCATATAATAGAGCAAGAAAATAATAAGTATAAAAAGAAGCAAGTAAAAAAAAACAAACAAAGAGAAATGGAGACTCACAAAGATATAACATTCACATGGAATGGTGATGACCTCTTTTTTCCCCGCTGGAGAAAGAGGGCGGACTACTAGTAGGAGTACATTATTTCTAAAAATTTTGAATTGGAGAAATAAATGAAAAAAATGGCTGAAGGCCTAAAACTTTTTCTCGAGGAAGACGACGGCACTAAAAAAAGTTAATACTCCATGTGTTCCTTAAAAATAAAAATTCTTTTTTTTTGTCGTCTCCTAAAAATAGAAACTTTCACTTAGAAAATTTCTTTCTCTCTAATGAGGTGAGTCCATTTTCCACTAACATACTTTTTTTTCTACATCCTTTTTTATTTTACTAATTTTGTATAAAATTCTTGCTGTTTTAAATGTTTCTATTTTTTGAAGTGCCGTATTTGAAGTATATTACTTTACTAATTAAACACTAAATTTTAGTAGTTCATACGCATTTAAATTTGTTAGGTGTGGAATAGTATTGATTGTTTAAAGGGAAACAAGTTTTTATATACGTGTTTTTTTTGAAGGAAAAATTTAATAAATGTTTGAAACTAATGCGCAAATATAACAGATCCCAATTCCCACACGTTATTTGATTTGAATTTTTGAACAGACCTCTATTCTTGTTGGGGTTAATACGCAAGTGGTATTCGTTGAAATATTCACGTGGAAATTTGTGGTGGCAATTGTGACATGCCTAACCCGAAATATGCATTATTTTCTCATTAGCATTATTATCATTGCATATTACAAATATTATTTGCAGTAGAAAATATTAAGATAGTAGCATCAAAACATTTTGATGCAATATGTCATTTTCAATATGTCATTTTTTGGGTTAGGGCTGTCACCAACAATTCTCTATTTTTATTCTAAAATATCTAATATTATAATAAAATAAATATAGGTTTAGGGTTTAGGGTTGAGAGTTTAGCGTGAATTTTTTTTAGATGAATTAAGTATTTATAGATGATTTTGGGGTTGAACTAAAGGATAAAAGAAAATGAAAAAAAATAAAAAAAATTGTGAGAAAACGGTATTAAACGGTTATATTAGGTGGAGTGGACTTTTTTTTAAAAATTTCGCTGATTTTTTTTAATAAAACTTAAAAATACAGCGGGAGGCGAGTGTGCATCACCGCCAATCCAGATAGCACCACATGGCGGGGTGCGTGGTCCCGCCAGATCAGGACATACTCGCCCAAGTGGGCATTACTGCCAGTCCATGATTTTGATTGTTATGGAATATTGCCTTTCACACACACAAAAACACACACACACACACTAGTATATATATGTAGCACTATAGAACAAACATATATTCATTAAAACTGTTTTTCTCTTTTCGCCCTAGTAAATTTCCTTTATATTTTCTACACCTCACCATTTCAGTATTCATCATGAAATTCAGAAACCTTGATATGAAAATTGTTTCAGCCGGCAATCTTCCAAAAGTTCGGCGTTTCTTGAAGATGAAAGTCTATGCCGAGGTTTACTTCAACGGAGAGCCCAAAACAAGCATCCGAACCACCGTGGACATGGCTGGAGAGAGGAACCCTAAATGGGACCTCCAGCTCAATTACACCATCAACAAGGCCTCTCTCCGCAAGCCCGGGCTGGAGGTAGTGGTGAAGCTCTACTGCAAGAGAACTCGGGGAGACAAGTACATCGGTGAAGTCAATATACCGGTCAAGGCCCTCTTCACCAGGCGTAGGGCTGGTCAAGAGGCGAGCTTCGATGTAGCTGGGACCGAAAATGGGAAGCTCAACATTTTGTATAGTTTTGGGAGGATGTTTAGGGATGAGGAGCCCTCCTGTTGGGTAGAGGCGATCAGGGCCGGGCTCAGGGTCTTGTTCGTGGTGATGGTACAGGGTACGTGGTTCGCCTTGTCTGGAGGCATCTAAGATTTTTTTTCTAATATTGATGTTGTTAGTATGTCTTGAATCTGTATAGTTTGACGCTAGCCGAGCGGGGGTCTCGTTGCCCGTGGACGTAGCCAACACAACGTTGGTGAACCACGTTTATGTTGTGTCTCTTTACGTTTCTGTTTGTCTCGATTACACAATTACTCTATTCTGTCACAACAAATATATCATGTCAAACATAGCTTGTTTTCTAATTTCTTGGCTATTAATGTTTCTTCATGTTTTTATTAGGTCTTTCTTCTTTAAGAAAGTACTAGCAAAATGTGTGTACGTATGCATACATGTGTCTATAATTTTGAGTTTTGATCTAACTTTAAATTGTCTTCTTCTTCTTCTTCGAAAATATTCAAACGACCGAGGACCCCCCCCCCCTCTTTATCAAACATATCTAGGGTTCAATCTCCATCGGTCTCGTTCCCGGTTCTTCGGTCCCAAACGCGGTCGATGTGGCTATTTTCTGCACTTCATTAATTTTAATTTGCTGTCTTAGTTGATTTTTGCAGAGAATTATTGGAGTGGGGAAGGTTGAGATTAATTTTGGTGAATGGTGAATGATTTTATTGCATTATAGTATAAAAGTATTTATGTAAAAATAAGGGTTTATTTTTTCTCATAAACATTAATTTCTGGCTGTAATAACATAACTGTAGTCCTAATTATCTAATTTAATCCATAACTTGTTATTTATCTCTCGTTACCATCTATATCTCTAGTAAATGTTGTAGAACGACAAGAAACGACAAGATATACATGTACAAGCAAGCAAAATGTGTCTTCTCTTCTTCTCTTTTTTATCAAACAAATCTAGGGTATAATCTCCACCGATCTCGTTTAATTTCCGGTCATTAAAAGGCACCATGTGGTCGGCAACGAATTCCAACTTGGTCCCCACGGCCCACACACAAGGCAATTTTTTCCAGGGAATTATTGGCGTGAAAATGGTTGATTTTAATCTCGGTGATTAATTCATGAATGGTTTTATTTTGAAATATGGTAAATAAAATGGTGATATTTTTGTCTTCTAAAAATAAAGTCTTCATTCATCAAGTGGTAGTTATCTACTCTCTCCATGGAAAATTCCCATCAAAGAATTCCACCAATTTTATTTAAAGGAAAAATTCACCCCTGAACAATTTCAAAGAATTACAGCATTCAATCTACAAAATTAATATTATACTACAAATTAAGATTAAAAAAATGAAGAAAAATATTAAAATATACTTTCTTCATTCCAATAAATATTAAAATCTGATTTGTGGTATAAGATTTATGCAGTTTTATTTCATGAGTTAATAAACATATAAGAAATTAAGGGATTGTTCACATTCTCGTTCATGTAATTACAAAATTGGATCAGATTTGGGAAAGTATGGCCCACCAAACATGAATTCAATCTACCCGTTCAGTTAATTAGATTTGATCGTGTGAAAGTAGTCAGTTACCTGTCAAATTAATGGTAAGTTAGACTATGTTTATTGACAACTATTTTATCCAATCTAATCCAACTGACTACTTTAATAATATTTAATTAGTTTCTATCCCATTAAAAATGAAACGTTTCCTTTTTTGGTTATTCTATTAAAAATGAAACGTTTTCTAAAATAGAAACAACTCTATCTCTACTTTTTCATCTCTCTTACTTTACCCTCTCTTCAATAACTCACAAAACAACACTACATAAAATTTCGTGCCAATTTCAAATATTTCATTTTAAGTGGGACGAAGGGAGTATTATTTTATAATTTATCAATAACCACCCAACCATACCATTATATATTTATTTTACTTGAAATATTTTATTATTACACATTAACTTTTTTAAAAAAATACAATAATTGACAAACTAAAAATTATAAATATAAAAAAGGGAAATTGGTCTCTAAAACCATAAACTTTGCCTAAAATTTGGTATTTCCCATGAACTTTGAAATTGGTACATAATATCACGAACTTTGCATTTTGTTTGGTATTTCCCGAACTCACTCAAATAAGATATTTTCATCAAAATCTTATTTAACATAGGCAACCGTGATATGTTTTATAATATTTGAAATCACTTTTTAAGTTCATAACATGTAGCATAAAAAGTCACGTTGAAAACCACGTTGATTTAATTGTGTCAAGTATGATAAAAGCCTCGTATGTTAGTCAAATATAGTAATAAACATGCCGTGGGAAATACCAAACAAAATGCAAAGTTCGTGATATTATATACCAATTTCAAAGTTTATGGGAAATACCAAATTTTAGGCAAAGTTCATGGTTTTAGAGACCAATTTCCCTATAAAAAATACAAAATTGAAAGATTATATGAAGAGAAAAGATGAATTCTTTTATAATAAATCTATAGCAAATGAGGTCTCTATTTGTAGAGGAAGAAAAATTATGAATTTTGGTATAATTATTAAAAATATTTAATAAAATATATAAAAGATATTAAATATACAACAAAATATTTATTAAACCAATGAAATTGTGCCATTTGGCATAACCTCATTGGTTGATAAAAGAATTTGTGAATGAGACTAGAGGTCGGTGGTTGCCTTCAAAGGGACCTAGGCTGAGATGAAAGAGACCTCCATTTGAATTTTTCCTTTTTCTTTTTAATGAAAGAAATGACACGTACAACTAGAAATAAAATGCATACGTTTTGAGAGAGAGAGAGAGATAATAATGGTCGAATAAGGCTTCAATTGTGCAGTCCCTTGTCTAGATATTCGGCCAGACAGAATTGAAGCATGTAAACTGACTAAGTGATTTTCTTATAAATTGGGCACAAAACCAACTACATCTGGAAAAGTGAACGACGACAGAGATTGGAATAAATAGATATGATATTATTTTTATTTATATAAATATTTTTTATTTTTAATAGGATAATTTAAAAAATAAATATTTTATTTTAATTTAGCTACCGGCCTACCGCCTTTTAAAACTCAATAAAGCTATGCAACCAAATTTTGTACAACCAAAAATTAGTTTATTTAAGAAAATATAATTTATTTATGCATTTAATTAAAAAGTATAGACATACATATAGTATAGGGAACGTTCATAATATTATGGTATTTGTGTATAATTTTTTAAATTTTTTTAATCATAAAATATAATTAATGCATATTTTAATTCAAATTTGAAAAATAATAGAGAAATAATTCAAATATAAAAATAAAAAATTGAAAATGAGGCCAAAAACTAATAAAGTATTTTTAATTTGTTAACCAACTATATTTAGTATTTTAATATTTAATTAACACATCAAAATTACTAATATGATCTTGTTTTGGTTGTACAAAATTTGGTTGTTTATCGTTACTCTTTAAAACTTGCGACGAAAAGTATTTGTCTAATATTATGACTTTTTTTTAAGTAGTCTGCCATTCTAAATTCTACATAGAAGTGACACATGAAATTTAACTATAGTGGGCCAGGCCGAGACTTGTACGACATACGACATGGACCATATAATATCTTTTAATTTGGTTGGAATTAAAGTAGACTTATAAGTTATACGTTGCACGACCTAAGTAGTTTTTTTCATATAAAATTGAAAATGTAATTAAATAAATTATGATAAAAAGTAAATTATATAAAAATTTTAAATCACTAATACAATAAAGATTAATGACATTAATTACGAAGCAATCTTAATTGTATTATGTTATTATATTTTTTGGTAATGTTGAAAAATTAAAATATCTTTCCATATTTTTTTTAATAAGTTAAATTTTAATCTTATAGTTATGTTTGAATTAATTACATTGTTCATCATTCCGTTTAATTATTAATCATATAACATTCAATAATTTCACTAATAGAAAAAAATCGATTGACAATACAAAACTAATCAACTTCATTAATAAAATATTATAGATCAGAATGCAACCAAGAAATGAAATCAGCAAAAAATAGTATAATCCAGAATCATTTATGCTCATGCAGATCTGACCACCGCCCATTAGCATCCATCTATATCCAATAGCCTTCATCTTCTCTGCTCATCGTCTCCAACACTGTCATCGTCCTGTGTCGACACCATCTTCTCCATTAGGCTAGTTTGTTCTCATATGTAGATAAGAACTTCAAACAAAAGTCAACTAAATACTCCATATTACAATTTCAATAAATATTATCATTCACGAACAATGCAAATACAACTTTGCGTTTTGTACTATAAAATTTATAAACTACTTACCAATTTCAAAATCAAATTTGGCAAGGGGAATGCTTCCATGATTACAACATTTGATTTATAAAGTTGTGGTAGTTTATAGTTCACTAAGAGAGATTAGTTCCATTACCATGGTTTCAACCATCCTCTCTATCCTCTCTAGTAAGAACAAAACAATAAATATTAGTAACATAATAATCACACAAAAAGAATGCGTAAAAGGGTTAAATATAAAAAGATACTATTGATAAAGATCAAGAACAACAGTGAAAACAAATTCATTTTGTAGAAAATTCAGTGATGCAATAGATTATAGGTGAAAATATGAGAATGTGGATAATAAGCTAGCAAATGACATATATATATATATATGTGTGTGAAAAAAAATATAAAAAAAATTATAATGTGTTAAAATTTACATTAAATTATTATTAATACAATTACTAATAATGTGTAATAATGTGGCGGTTAAAGTCAATGACTTATTATTGAATATTGAAATTAAATCAAAATTATTAAAAATTTGTAACTGCCAAAAACTTATAAAACCTTATTGAAGAAAACTTGCATGCCACATTTATAGCTCTAATTAGTGTAACGGCCCATTCTATTGCTATGGACATATATTATTAGTGTAAGATTGAGATGATTTGATTTAAATGAGGTTTATAATTGGTGAATTGTAACAGCTATATTAAATAATTGAATTAATTTTTTGATAGATCAACCAAAATATCTAATATTTACCATACAATCCAAAACTTACAAATATTTACAATTAAGGCTAAAACTCGCCTTTTATAGATGTATAGATAGATATTTAAATTTATTCCCAAAACTCTTAAATATTCAAAATAAGGCTAAAACTCATCTTTTATATATTGATAGCTATTATTAAAAATGTGTTGTAACGTCCTTTTCATCAAGTCTCTATATATATTTGATCACTTGATGGAGAAAACAAATATTTTTTTTTATTATAAACATGGATATACATCTAAACCTTTTGGTTTCAAAAGTTAATTTTTGTAGCTAATGCAAGCAATTGATCTCATCATAAATTTATAACGGTCAATCATTCATATTCATATTATAATAATTTCACTTATTCTAATTAATAGATAATGGTTTCAATAATTATAAAAATCGGTTATACCATTCCATTGGTTTCTTTTTAGTCCATTTTAACAAAAAATGTTATTCCTTCCGTCGCACTATAAGCGAGATGGTTTTTCTTCACTCGTTGTAAAAACAATAATAGTAATAAAATAGTTAAAATGGAGATGATGTAACATAAAAGAGAATAATATAGAGAAAATTCTTATCTATATTATTGTTTCTTTTTTATTTTTGCACTCATTTTGACATTTTGATATCGTGTTGACATCACTAGAATCACAAAAACTACCGTGTACAAGAAATGTCTAAAATACCATTTCAAATTAATTAATACAAAATGAATTTTCACGTGGCACCACTAAATACCACTAGATCCTATAAATCTAATAGCTAGAAATTAGTACTCCCTTCGTCCGCGATTAGGAGTCCCGGTCACTTTTGCGCACCTATTTTATAAAAATAATAAAAAATAGTTAAATTTGAGAAATGATAAAGTAAAAAAGAGAATCATGTTGAGAAGACTCTTGTCAATATTATTCTCTCTCTTACTTTACCATTTTTTCATTTTAACTATTTTTTTATAATTTTTATAAAATGGGTGTGCAAAATTGATTGGGACTCCTAATCAGAGACGGAGGGAGTAGTAATTATGAATTAGCTAGTCAGTAGTAATAATTGACCACATCCCTATAAGTAGTTCCATTTGAGTTGGACCATTTCCTTTTTTAGAAATTATAATTCACTTGACCATGTTACTTTATTTCATCTTTACTTTACTATATCATACATTTTCTCTCTTCCACTTAACTTATTAAATATGTACAGTACTAAAAAGAGTGCTCTAACACTAATGAAATGGAAGGAATACTCTAGCTAGTCAACTCAAGTCTTCAAACATTAGTTCGTATGTTAAAACATGCAAATAAATATGTTATATGTCCAATATAAGTTCACTATTTTAATTACTATGGTGTGAATAATTGAATTAATTCACTTTTGTATTCGCGGCAAAAGCATTTGATTCAACACTTAGATTTGTGGATATTCTTCGATGATTAATCGAATAATTTCCAATAACGTTACATTATACAATTTACAATCTACGCTATTTATTCTTGCAATTTTACTAATGGGTGGTTGGCAATGACGATACCCTCGGCATTGGGTCAGGCCATTAGTTATTGGGTTGTTGGGCCAAACCTCATCTTTTCTCAATTTTCAAATTAGTGAACTGCATTTATATTGTAATTATGGGGAAGAAATTAGGTGATGGGTTGTATAGTCTGCTATCATATTTGCACCAAATTTTATAGTCTAAAATACTTATATTTTTAAAAAAATACTTCCTCCACATATTTTAAGTGACATTTTTTTAAAGATATTCCACTCTAAATAATACATTTTTTAAAATAAAAATATCACTTTTTCTGTTTTTCTCTCTCTTACTTTATTTCTTTCCATTTAACTCACAAAACAACGCTACATAAAATTTTGTGGTGGATTAAAATATATTTCATTTAAAATGGAACAGATGGAGTATATGTTAGTACAATTTTTATTGGTAAACAAATTGCAACATTGACTGGTGGTTGGTACTTAATACACTAAAACAATGTACGTAAAAGTAGTATTTACTTTGGGTGGTACTTACAGATGAAATACACTAAAATAATGGATGTAAAAGTAGTATTTACTTGATTATGTATTGTTTACTTGATTATGTACTATATCTTTTGTTCCACAATAAATTTCCATTTTTTACTTGCACCGATTTCAAAAATTGTTGGATTTTGAAAAATATGGTGAGAAGATAAAGTTAAAACAATGGACGTAAAAGTAGTATTTACTTTGGTTGGTACTTACAGATGAAATACACTAAAATAATGGATGTAAAAGTAGTATTTACTTGATTATGTATTGTTTACTTGATTATGTACTATATCTTTCGTTCCACAATAAATTTCCATTTTTTACTTGCACCGATTTCACAAATTGTTGGATTTTGAAAAATATGGTGAGAAGATAAAGTTATTAGAACGTGGATCTTATTTTTATAAATTAATTTATAATAAAATATGAGTATTATGAATTATTAGAAATATAAGGTGTCCACTTGTTCAAACAATAGTAAAAGGGGAAATACGATATTTTTGGCTGAAAATTGAAACAGATGAATGGATGGAGTAGAAGTTGGGTGCATTTTGTGGATTCATAAACTGAAATATTGTTTGGTATTTGAATAAAATAATCCTAATAGTTTTTCAATTTTCCCAAAATAATTTCAGCGACACCGATTTCAAATATGAAAAAATTTATACAAATAATGAAGTAAAGGCTATATTAGTCTACTATCATTACTTTCACTATATTTTTCCCTATTTTCTTTTGCTTTACCAATTGCACATTAAAACTGGTGTAATTCAAAATTTCATCTATTTATATACAGTACTCCTTCCTTCCCAAGTTACTTAAGTCGTATTTCTTTATGAGTTGTTCCAAGTTACCTGAGTCATTTCTGTTTTTGGATAAAAACAAAACATCTAATCTCACCTACTTTACTTTTTCTTTTACTTTACTCTCTTTTCTTTTTGTTACTTTATTCTCCCCTCTACTTTATTTAACTCACTAAATACAAATTTCTTAAATCTCGTACCGAAAAGAAACGACTCAAGTAACGTGGGACGGAGGGAGTATATTAAATCATGAAAGTTTTGATTTTATGCTATTTTCTCATTCGTGTACAAAACAGCGTATTTTTAGTGGTGAATAGCGACAATTTTGTATAATTGCGGCTAATTATGTTGTTATTTTTTTTTATAGGTATATTAACAGCTGCGACTAGTGGAAAAGCCCACGATAGTTGTAGATTGGCGGCGGACGAGGGGAGGAGGGCGATGCTGGCTTGTAGTGTGATCGCGGCCGGGCTAAGAAGAACCCGGAGGGGAATGTGGCGGACTATGACTCCGTTGCCGGAGCCGTTGGGGCTTATTCGAATTTGGGTGAATTGTATGTTTTTAATCAAAAGGCTATATTGCTATGTTTTGTTGTAATCTATAGAGATTTTTGATATATGTGGGTATCATAGATCATTTGTTTGATTTCCAACTATTGTTGAATTTTTTTGTGCATATGTAATGTTTTTGTAATTTTGGAATTATGGTCAGATGTACGGAATGGCTGAAGGCCTAAAACTTCTTATCGAGGAAGACGGGCTCTACCGAAAATTAATACTTTATCTATCTTCTAATAATAAAAATTCTTTCTTTTTTAGGTGTCTCCTAAAAATAGAAACTTTCACTATTAGAAAAAAAATTTCTCTCTAATAATGTGAATTCATTTTTCAGTAACGCATTTTTCTTCCTATATCTCTTTTATTTTATTAATTTTGCATTAAAACTCATGTTGTTTTAAATATTTATGTTTTCCAAATTAAGTGACGTACTTGATATGACATAACGCATAACTTACTAAACTAGAGCCAGAAACCAAACTGTTAATGACAAATTGTTTTGAAATAAATACTAATGGTCTAATTAATTATAAAATATTTTTTAATTCCATAGAGACATTTGAAGTATTTGTATATTAATTTACAAATTAAACACTAAATTTTAGTAGTCCATACGCATTTAAATTTGTTAGTTGTGGAATAGTATTAATTGATCGTTTAATGTGTAAGTAACGGGAAACAAGTTTGTAACTACATGTCCTATATATCCTACTCAAAAGTCATCATTTTCAGTGTGTGATAGTTGATCCATTCACTAGACTTATTCAACAGGAGAACTTGTTTTAACATCGTTATTGGCTAGTGTACTTTATTAAAATTCTGAAAACCTAATTTCATATTGGTAAAGCTACTTGCATAAATTAAATATAGGAAAAAAGCAAATGGGTGAGGGGCCCAAGGGCCTCCCCGGCCCCACCGTGTCTCCGCCCATGGTTATTATTAGGCGAAAGTGATTTGCATCATGTCATTATATTTTTGCTTTTCAATTCATTCATGCACACAATTTTTTTTTATAAAAATTATTTAATGTTTTTTTTAAGGCAAAATTTATTAAATGATTGAAACTGATGTTAGTTTGACACTAAATCACGAATAGTTACACATCCCAATTCGCATAAATTTCATTGCATAATATGATTCACACGTTATTTGATTTGAAGTTTTGAACAGACCTATTCTTATTGGGTAACTGGAGTACTAAATAATGCGCAAGTGGTATTCGTTGAAATATTCACGTGGGAATTTTTTGGTAGGAATTCTCTATTTTTAGTTTAAAATATTAAATATTATAATAAATTAAATATATATAAAGTGAGGGGAGAATATTAGAGAGAGAACGAAAATGTTGAGAGTTTAGTGTGAATTTATTTTAGATGAATGGAGTTAATTTGGGAATGAATTGAAGGATAAAAAAATGAAAAAAATAAAATATGTGAGAAAAAGGGTATTAAATGGCTATATTAGGAGAATTTTTTTCTTTTAAAAATTTCACCGATTTGTAAGAGAACAACTTAAATATATAGCGGTCGAAACAGACGCTCACTCGCGGAAGGCGAGTGGGCGTCACCGCCAATCCAAGCAACACCACGTGGCGGGGCGCGTGGTCCTGCTAGATCAGGATATACTCCCTGCGTCGGGCGCCTCGCAGCGGTGGCCCACCATGACAAGCCAGTCTTTCCCTTATCACCATTGTGGGTGTTCTAAGAGAGTAAAATATGTGATGAAATAAAAATAAAGTAAGAGTGATGGTTTTTTTTGTAAAAAAAAAGAAATAATTTGACTTTGTTGGGATGTCCTAAAAATCAATACGACTCAATTTAGTTGAGATGGAAGGAGTATTGTTTTTTCACAAACACACATATCGATACACATACACAAAATATATATAGTGAAGTCGAGGGTTAATCCATTGTAAACTACTATTAGATTTTCAGATTTGATGTCAAAAAATGACAAATAACGTCAATACAACGTCAATCGAGTGACATTTTTTAACGTTATTTATTATTTGTTGACATCAAATTTTAAAATTTAATGCTCCAGATTCTAATTTGTAATTTGTACTAATCATTTATAAGATTTATAAGAGTAGGACTTTAGTGAAGTCCCTATCAATATTGTTGTTAAAGGGAAACTTCCTCATACACATTTAATAACGGAATATTGCCTTTTTCACACACACAAACACACACACTAGTATATATATGGAGTACTATCGAACATACATATATTCATTAAAAAATCAGTTTGTTTTTCTTTTTTCTCGTCCTAGTAAATTTCCTTTATAGTTTCTGAAGGGATCAGACCACTCGGGATTCGCTAATTACCGGGACCTCTTTTATTGATTGGTTCTGAGATGGCTAATCTCAGAGGTACAAGCCAAATACAACCGTGGAACCTTGATTACACACTAAGTACAATGTTACAAACAAAAACCCTAGACTAAGCTTAAGAACTCCTTAGTTCTTGAGAGTCCATCTTTTCTGGTTGTACCTGCACACTTAGTAGCTGGATTAGTCACACAAGAGATTGATCCCGAAGGATCTAAACACAAAAGAGACTAAGTCAGAGAATCGGGCCACGAGTGGCTCAGGTCACAGCAGTGACTGCACTAGGCCTCAGACCTCCCCAATCCTCACAGCAAGTCACAAAGGAGAGCACCGTTGAACGAACTCAAACCAGAGATCAGTGGAACCCTAGATCTCACCGGCCAACGCACACCACGACTGTCTCACACGCGGACTCACCCACACAATCCCAGAACACAGCCAAGAACACATGTCACGACCACATTCTCCCTAGTGGTAGTGACTGCATCTATACGTGACTAAATAACACTTTAGAAATAATGAAACGGGGTAAACATGATTGATAAGTTGAATATAGGACATTAGTCTCATAGGCGAATGTGAATCAAGGCCAAAATAAAATCAGAGTGCGGTCTAGGTTCATAAATTCCTAGTACAAGTCCTAATGCAGCGGAAAAGTCCAAGACAAAGTAGTATGTATGGAGACATACTACCTTGGGCTACCTATCTACTTATTTAAGGATCGTTCCCAACACCTTCGCCTGCTCGTCCACGTTCAACCTGCACATTTGAAAAATAACATGCAGGGCTGAGTATTTGATATACTCAGTGAGCACATTGCCAAAAACAGTTCTATTTTTAATTGTCAAGCCACAGCTGAGTGATCACGGGGTTTTTATTAAAATGGCCCGAGTCACTAAATCCTTTTCTTTCATAAAGATTTTGATTGCGCAATCTCGTAACATAGATATACCATATCTGAAACTGATGTGAACCGGGAATGTGGCCACATTCCACGACGGTCACTGGACCGGCCAACTCCTTTGTTAGCTCACGGTCCCCTTATGTGTACACTAGTCCGAGTAGGGTTTGCGGCCCTATTGGGACCCGAATTCGATTTAACTTAAATTGGCATAGCCAAGCAGATAGGTAATCATAAAACAAAACATGGCATGACAACATACTTGAGCAAAAATTCACATTCTCATACTGAAATCA